>NC_090319.1:277919692-278224654 GCF_040869045.1 Eurosta solidaginis | reverse complement strand
GAAAAAAATAAATAAATAGGAAATGATATAATTGATTACAGTCCAGAATACAGAGCCATTTTACGGTCAGTCACTCTATAAAAGAGTATTTATGCAATAACAAATACATGTGAAGTGCGCGTATAAATAAATAAAAGTTTCAAGCAACGGAATGCATTTTTGCACTAAAAGAAAAAAACAACAAAAAATTTAAGAACGGAATTAAAATATTTATACACGTAGGTATGTAAAACGGGAAAGCGAATTGCGAAAATCGTGCAAAAGATAGAAAATCAATAAATAAAATTATGCTGGACATTAAAAATTAACAGCCCAGCAGCAACTCCTTTTTTTTAATAAGTATTTTAAACATATTTTTATACCGAGCTATGTATGAACACATGTTTATGCGACTCATCATTAATAGTCAGCTGACCCAAAGGGGAGTCAACGAATAATCCAATAATCATCTTTAATGTTAAATTTGATTGACACTGACACTTGTACACTAAAATTATATCGAAATTTTGATATTCATCAATATATCAGTTGCTGCCAGCACAAGGATCGGTTTTCACTCATCTGTCAAAGCAGCAACAACAAGCTGATTTCAAGCATTTTAGCATTATAAAGATTGATTGCTATATACAAAATATCTTCTTCCTTGTACTGGTTCTTATTAATTGTTGTCGTTAAATATATTGCAAACATGTCATATGCAATTAAAATTAACTTTTTTGTTAAATGTATTTAGCTTTTTCTTACTTAAAATAAATTAATTTCGATCCAGTACTTTGACAATGAGTTTTTATTGGTTCAGCAAATCAATATTTTTTCAGAGTCCATGATTGAAGCTCACCGAATTGAGCCCAATTCAGATTATTTTCAAAATAAAATAGCTTCGCATTGTTTTCGGGATCGTTAAGAGACTGTCTCCAGATTGTTTCTGGAACTATATTAGGAAACCTGCGTTATAGTTTCGTGTATCTTTGCGATTGTTTTCAGAATTATTTCGAAACGGGTTTGGGATAATTTCTTGGAAAATTAGGGAATGCTCTCGACGTCATGTCGAATTTTTTCATGATCATTTTTGGATTAGTTGGGAACAGTTTTCGGAATCATTTACTTATTATTTCATTTAACATTTGATTACTGTTTCAGGATTCTGTTTGGGATTATTTCCAGACTATTTAGGCATTTTTTTCGGGATATTGCGGTATTATTATGCGACCGCTTCGTGAACACATCGAAAGGATTACGGAAATATTTTAAGGTATATTTCGTCACTACTTTGCAATAAACCAAATAATTTTGGGACTATTTTCGAAATGGTTTTCGTATTCGTATGTGATATAAGAATTATTTCAGCACAATCTTAGGATCATTTCGGTAATGTTTTTTGATAATTTTGGTACACTTTAATAACATTTCAGGACTTGTACGGGACATTGGGCCACCAACTATCGCTCCCGTAAGGGTGATTTTTTAGATTACTTCAGCACTACTTCGGGAGTGTTTTTTTTTCGGTCGATTCGGGAGTATTTTTTGATAATTTCAAATTTGTTCTCGAAATAATTTCGGAATTATATGTGAAAAGCTTTGGCATTGTTTGGAAATCAATAAAAACTATCTCCAGATTATTTAGGCATTATTTGCGAGACCAGTTCAGCACTCTTTTCAGAGACACTCTCATGTCATTACTACCTTCCGTTGGGTGATTTCAGTTATTATATTATAAAATAAATTGACAACATCAACACTACCAAAAATTCATTAATCTTCTCTTGTTGTTGTCATCTTTGCTTGTCATACTATCTTCTGTCTCACTCCACATAATCAATTTGCTCTGATCGAAGAACGCGATTATCACTGCAGCGACATAATAATTGCAACGGTCACAGCCACGAATCACTCCGGCTGCAATGATAATTTTTCTCAACGGAATGTGAATAAAAGAAAAAAGTGTACACAAGCCAAAATTTACTCAAATAAATTTATTTTAGCAAATGAATAAAGAAGGCAAAAGGCAAATATAAATTGTTTTTACCGTAAGGGACCGCGATCACAACACTCAAGATATTGGCCACTTAAGTCTAAATTCACTTCAGTGCTGCTTTCAAATTGAAGCAGCCACAACTTAAGTGGATTTCTTTCGAATGGAGACATTCAAATCGATAAAAGAATTCAATGAATTTGCAGAATTTTATTGTTTAATTTGGAAGTTTTATTTGGAGTTATCTTTTAATAATTGGCTGCATTTCGCATTATGAACGGACGAGTATTTGAAGTTAAAATATATTGCATCCGCCAATTGTTGTGTCCGACTATTTATTAAGCAGGATGGGCCAGATTACTCGAAGCTGATAAAATTCAACGCTTTGAAATCAGCGGAACTTACAAATTTTTATTGTTATCGAGTGACAACTGGGCGTATATTTGCGAAAAAAACGTCCTTAGTTTGCTTATTAACAGCGGACTAAAATCGATTTTAAAAGAAGAAAAAAAGCCTTAGTTCAGTTAGAACTGAATATTTTATACCCATCTGTATATTCAAGCAGCAGAACTAAACCGTGATGGTACAATCTATTATAAGAGAGTCCAACCACTGGCATATGCTGATAATATTGATATTATTGGCCTAAATAAATGCGCTGTGAGTTCTGACTTCTCTGAATTAAATGAAGAAGCAAAAAAGTAGGTATTGCGGTACATGAAGACAAGACTAACAGTCATACACTGTTGATGTATACAATTTGGAGACTGTGAAGGATTTCATCTATTTAGGAACCAGCTTTAACAGCAAAAACAATGCCAACTTAGAAATCAAACGGAAAATAACTTTTTCCAACAAGTGCTACTTTGGACTGAGTAGGAAATTGAAAAAAATGTTCCCCTCGACGAACAAAAATCACACCCTTCAAGTCGCTCAACATACCTGTCCTGATGTATGGCTCGGAATCATGGAAGTTTTTGAGAGAAGATGAGATGACTCTTGGAGTGTTAGAGAAAAAAGTTCTTCGCAAGACTTATGGTCCTGTCCATGATGCCGACGGCGAGTATCGTGGGAGCTATAGTGATGATCTGTATGAGATTTATGCAGATATGACGATAGGGCAAGTAAATAAAACGCAAAGGCTTCGCTGGCTTGGTCATGTTATGCGTATGGACGAAGACGCTCCGGTCAAGAAAATATTTCAGTCGACACCGCAGTTTGGAAGCAGAGGAAGGGGGAGACCACCACTGAGCTGGAAGAGTTGACCTCCCTTGGTGCTCCCAATTGGCATCAGTTGGCGTGACTTGTAACGGTACTACCAAAATCGCTTAGACGGTTCAGCGCCAGTTAATGATGATGATGATGTTTATTTTCAGTAAAACATCCATCATATTCTTTTATATAAATAAAGGGGTTCTACACCGAGTTTTTCAGTTTGGGCACTAAAATGCTTCATAGATTTATATATGTACTAAAGTTCCTGGCAGACTTTGCCCTGCCTGTGAATTGTTTTACCTACATTTAAAAAGTGAGCCTCGCTAATTTATTTTTATTTTTCTCCATTCCTTATTCTATTATATCCCTTACACACCCAAACCCATTCCTGCCCCCGCTGCCACTCCCAACGAAGCTATAATTTTTAAAATTGGTTTATCCAATTTTGAGTTATAAAATCAACATCAGATTTTGTATTCTTTTTTATATATAAAAATATTTGCCTATTTAGAATTCTGCGGGAATAATAAAAATAATATTTATTAAAATAGGTCGGATTCTAGTCTTCTTTTCAGAAAGATATGTTTCTCAAATAATAAGTTGGTCACGGACTACTTCTGTGTCCCGTACTAAACTTCAAGCAAACCGCACTATAAATATGATTTTTAAAAAAGTTTGGCCACTGATCTTCTTGCCGAGATTAAGGAAAACTTTCTCAATTATTAAGCTAGAAAAATAGGTACATCTTTACGAAATCTCAAGCAAATCGCCCCATAAATACGTTTTTGTACAATCCAATGTTTGGGTTTTTTGGAATAGGTCGGTCTCTGGTCCTCTTCCCGCAAAGAAAAGTTGTTTAAATATTTTCTTGGTCAAATAAGTTCCCCTGTACCGAATTTCAAGCGTATCGGACCATAAATTAGATTTATATACTCAGCTGAACAGAGCTCAAAGAGTATATTAATTTTGTTCGCATAACGGTACACCGTAACGGCATAAACTAATCGAGATAGATATAGACTTCTATATATCAAAATGATCTGGGCGAAAAAAGAAATTCATTCAGCCATGTCCGTCCGTAAACACGATAACTTAACTAAATTTTGAGCTATCTCAATTAAATTTGGTATGTAAGTTCCTGGGCACTCATCTCAGATCTCTATTTAAAATGACCGAAATCGGAATATAACCACGCCCACTTTTTCTATATCGAAAATTTCGAAAAACCGAACAAGTGCGATTTTGCGTAATTCATTACCAAAGACGGATAAAGCGATGAAACTTGGTAGGTGGGTTGACCTTATGACGCTGAATAGAAAATTAGTAAAATTTTGGACAATGAGCATGGCACCGCCCACTTTTAAAGGAAGGTAATTAAAGGTTTTGCAAACTGTAATTTGGCAGCTGAGTATGCAATGTTCGGTTACACCCGAACCTAGCCTTCCTTACTTGTTGGGAATAGGCTAGTCCCTGTGCACTTCCCGGACCAAGTTGTAAATCTGAGGGATCCTCAGACTCCCCTGAAGACATACACAACAATTTCATCAAAATCGGTCCAGTATTTAGGGGGAGTTCAGTCACGAAACCATGTACAGAAAAAATATATATTAAGATGTGAGTGAGCAGTTTTGATGTGCAAATATCTTAGCTCACGGTATGGGGGAAATCAGAATGAAAGTGTAAGTGTGATTACACTGTAGCGAAATTTGATACAATGTACGTGGTATTCATGGATATTAGCAAAATCAAAAAAATCAAAACCAAAGCTGGAACCGAAACCGGACGGCGTGCGATGTATTTGTTATCGATAAGTTATCGGTGGGTTATGGGTGTGTTATTCATTTCCCAATGACGAGTCATGGGGTTTTTGTAGGTATGTGATCAACGAAGCATAAACGAATTTACGGAATGTTATCGAAATGTTATAAAATTTCTTTCAACCAATGAATTACCAATGTATTATCGACGATATATTGGTTTTGTTATTGAAAAGTTATCGAAAATGTATCTATTATTTATAGAAAAGCTTTCGTTATGTTATTAAAATGTTACCGATTTATTATCGAAAGTAATCGGTAATTAATCAAATGGTGATTGATATGTTGTCGTAAAGTTATTGATTTCTTTTAGAAAAGTTATCGCTATGTTATCAAACAGGCATCGATTTGTTATTCGAATGTTACCAACTTATTATTGGCGAGCTATCGAAAAGTTATCGATTTGTTAGTAGAAAGTTATCGATTTAATATCGGTTGGCTATCACTTTCTTATCGGAGTGTATACGATTGGTCATCGGTGTTACCAATTTGTCATCTATGTGCTATTGATTTGTTACCCTTCAGTTCGTACTTGTCTCACCTTCCAGATAATGGTGCATCCGCCGCTGCTTTACAGCCATTGAACTGAATAAATTTGAGTTTCTATTCAGGACCAACTGATTCACCGGTTACTACTCATTGCATTGGCATTGACGTACCTAAACGAGTCATATTGATGTCAATCAATCACTCGCTGATCGCTTCACCACTTCACCTACTTGTGACTTTATCACCGATTCACCACTCATCGTCACACCCTTCGTCTGCAACCACCTATTTTATCAGTCAACGGTTCATCATTTACCACAAAATTTCCGCATATTTAATATCACATAACTCCACCGATAGTTCGAAACACCTGTTTTTCGATTCACGATCTACTGGCAACGCAGGCCTGTAAAGTACTGAGTACATACTTTTACTAGTACCAAATAAGTAAAAATACTCAAATACTTCAAATCTAAGTACAAAGTATAAGTACTACAGTACTTGTACTTCGAATCCGAAAGTACAAGTAGATACACTTACGAAATACTTGCAATTACACGAAAGTACTTTTTCTGATAAAATATGTCTGTTTGATTCATAAATGGAAAATCAAAATGTACAACATTTGTTATAAAATTTTAATTGAACATGAGTAAAATTCATATTAGAAAGCAAAAGAAAGTAAAAAACATATTAAATAAGTATAAATTATACAGCAGGCAACAATACTAAAATAGTTTTGTGTTTGTTTAGTTAGTACTAGCTTTTCAAACGAAAATCCCGTCATTGGTTGCCTTCTAGGACTATAAACAATGACTGCTAAAGAAAATAAACGCACTACTGGGGCGGAGGAAGCTAAGGGCGTATTCATCTTGAGTGATATGTCGTTCATAAGAGGATAACTCTGAATCATATTGAAATCTGTTGATGTATCATTAAGATGCCTGTAAAACTCTTATTCAACCATCTTGTCAACGTTAGGTGATCGTAAGGGTGCTGGTTGATCATGGCCTATTTCTTCGAATACAGATGAGCTATTTTAAAAAATTGAGGCTTAATAAAGATATCATTTCATAAATGCATACAAAGGTAAATAATAAGGTATTAATACCTGAAGTTTTTTTTATTGGTGATAAGCTCATGGGGAAATGCGTATTTTATGATGCACGCCTAAAAGACAAAAATAATTCGTCCAATTTTCGAAGCACTTGCATATAAAACAACCGGTAAAGCATGCGGGGCTTAAGTACTCAAGTCGTGCAATAAATTCATTGGGTGAGAAGGAATTTGATGACAGTGTGATGAGCTTCACCATTCTGAACTGTGGAAAGGGAATTATTCCAACAAATGTTGCAAGGAACTTCGCTTAAGTTGGCGAGACGTTCAAAATTAATGACTAAATTAGCGAGCGATTTACAAAAATTGTTAGTATCAAAAAGATTTCATATTTGTGGAAAATACCGTTTCTATCAGCAGTTGAGCTGATTGTTAAAAAATATTAGTTGATCCGCTTCAAAACCGTTCAATACTTGTCAAAGTACTTCGAAAGTACTTACAAGTATTTAACTCGTACTTCAACAATTAATGTACAAGTTCTACGATACTTATACTTGTACTCATTTTTCGCAGTACTGAGGTACTGATACCTTTACTTGTACTGGTACTGTTTTTTTACAGGTCTGTGGTAAAGTAGGGTATCCACCATCCGATTTAAGCGTATGACACCGGTTGGGTGTGATAAAAGCCAGTAGACCCAGCTTTCTTCGATTATACCGCTACCCGCCAGCTTCTTTTCCTATCTTGATCCTCTTGATATATTTCAAGGGAAGAAAGTGCGATGGGTGGGACAAGGCATGAAAACAATATTTTTGTGTAGCCATAATAATACTTTCCAATGGTTTAGGAAAATGTTATAGATTTAGCCAGTCCATTGCTGGATGAGAAGACGTTATCTCCGGTACTAGCACCTTCTGATATAAGAATGAATGCTGCGGGAGCGACTATTACACCCCCAAAACTTTCGAGTCTAACAATCTTAGTCTCCTCTTAGTACAGGCATTTTCTACAGTGGGTAAAATATAGTTCTCTTAAACAATAAGAAGAAGGCCATTCTGTACGACAGTAATCTCTTCAACTAGCGAGATGCAGTCTTCAAACATTCGGTAATTTATTCAAATGTGTTAACTATTCGAAAGATAAAAGAATAAGGTCCTACCAAAACTTTCCAGAATTATCATTAGCTCAACTCATGGCGGAACTATACAACGTGGCAGCGTGGCGACATACCTACAAACATAAATAAAAGTTACATGTACTTTGTTTTTGTAAATTCGATGGACTAATATCAAAATCATACTGCGTCGGGAAGTTGTTGTATGAAATCAAATAAAAAAAGTTTATAATCAGCTATCCCATGCTGCCACCTTGTATAGTTCCGCCATGGCTCAACTCAAGAAAATACTTATCTACAAATAAATACTCATACATATAAATGTCATTACTCCTTTCATATGAATGCATTCCTAAACGAATGCCAATTCCATTACACTGTTGCCGTAAATATGAGAATAAATGCTTCAAGCCTAATAACAGCTTTTATATAAGGGTCTAAATTTAGCCACTGTAACTCATACGCACGCCTCCGTTACAATGTCCGACAATCATCCATCCGCCCATTGTCTCACTTTACCTACCTACCTTCATACAATGCTTCATCTTGTTTGAACTAATCAAAAAGCGGAAATTTTTCAAAAACATACCAAACCAACACTCTCGCTGATCTTATTCGTCTTTTAATGGCACATTAAATGCAACAACAAATACAACAATTGCATGAAGGATACATTTCAGTCAGTCCAAATGCGACAGCATGACGCCAAATAGTGCAATAAAATGGCATTACAGGTTACAAACCTCATAGGTAGGAGATGATGGCAACTGATGCAGCATCAACCACACAACACAAGGACGTTCAGCGACCTTCACTTTTTCTGAAACCTTCTTAGCTGCTGCCAACGGCGCATTCTTGCTTTGTTGGATCCTTTGTACAATGCGGCATCGCTAAGAATTTCAATGGAAACAACAATAAAGTATGTTGCTTTGAAATCGAAAGAAGAGTAGTGAATATAGAGTGATCTTGTTAGTATTGCTTTAGTTAACCGTTACAGCCTCTTCAACACCATTAACAACAACATTGTGCGCCGTTGTCTTAATTGGCTAAAAATAGTTTGCGTGAAATAGCCGCTGGTATAAATGTGCTGATCGATCTCTTGGTAAGTGACCACAGTGTTCTTTGAAATAAAAGAAAACAAAGTAAAGTGGTAGGGTATAAATTCGAATTCGGGTAACACGGTTCAATATATACCCCGCTGTGGTTTGTCAATAAAATAATTGGAGTAATGGGTGGGTATTCACACTTCCCAATAAATATCGAATTAGTTCTAAACTTTGGAGAGAATGTAGCTTTTTTCTTGCCAACTTTTCTCAAATGTTAATTTTAAAATATGGAAAAACTTGAGACACATTTGAGAAGGTGGTTTCAATTTCGATCAAATTTGCGATGCGTTTGATATTATAAATTTTCTCAATTTGAAAAGTTACGAAAATTAGAGAAAATATTTCTTCTAATTACCTTTGTAACATTTTCTCAAATGTTAATTTTCAATTTGAGAAAGAATTGAGAGGATCGTTTCGATTTCGGTCATGTTTAAGACGGGTTTGCTATTATAAAATTTGAAGAAAATACTTCCAACAGAAGAGCATCGGGTGAAGCATACCTTTATTTCAATAATATTATAAATAATTTAAATGGCTTAGATATGAATGCATACGTGCTAATAAGATACCTCACCAACTCTTAAGCGCCAAATACACGACACGAACATTTCCGCGAACATTCCGCAATCTTGTTCGCAGCTTTGGCCATACACCATACGAACTTTTGGCCGAACATTTAAAAATTTTTTATTTTCCATTTTACTTTTCCGCGCACGTCTGTTCCTTTCAAAAATTACTACGATTATGAGCTATTTCGCCATACACGCACGAACAGTTCGCGCAAATGTTCGCCAAAAATTAAAATATTTTGATTTTTGGCGAACATTTGCGCGAACTGGCAAACACCACCATACACGACAGAAAAGGTCGCAGAAACATGACATAACGGGAATGTTCGCGGAAATGTTCGTGTCGTGTATTTGGCGCTTTAGAGAAAAGTGATCACATGGTCGTCATCGATATCGATTCGGCCCCCGCTTTGTGTATCCAATATACTTCAACGAATTTACTGAAATTTCTCTTATTTGCAACCTTCTGCTAACGTTCGTATCGTTAAACTGTTGAAGAAATAACTCTAATATTCAATAATGCAAAATAGCCTTTATTAAAGTACTTCACAATAAAACTGATCCTTCACAAGCAATAGCTTGCTTAAATCAAACTGATTACTAATTGCTCAGCTTTTACTCCTTTTATACTCTGTGATGTCTCGTCCGCATACTTCTAGGCGTTTCTATCTTCTAGAATTCACTACTTGTTTACCAGCTTTCAACTCATCATCTATAACTACATATGCACGATTATAGCTTCTCGCTTAACCATATGCGCGTGTATGTGTGAGTGATTCTTCCACCGATGATTGCCTACTTTTTGGATTGTCTCAGATATATGCATCTGTTTGTGCGCTTCTGTCCGCTGCTTGTGTAGACATAATGATTGATTTTTTTACGTACATACAAGTGTGGCAGCCTGCTTTATTGTTGTTGTGGCCTTATCTACTTAGTATCAGATTAGTTATGTGAGTATCACTTAGTGTCACTAATATTCGTCACAATACGTAGCTGATGAACGTGAGCAATCTAGGTGAACGATTTGTTACCCAAACCAGGATAAATTAGGGATGCACGGGAAAAACTCCCTGCTTAAATGTTCGCTGATATTTAAAGTGTTTGTTCACCATTATTTAAAAATTTCGCATTCAGGACGTGTATTTTTCTTGTGAACCAAAACAAGGCTTAAGATGAGAACTACGATGACCACGACTATGATCCGAGGGTAAAAACCTAGGATATTCTGTAGATTAGGGGAAATTACCTGCAGTAGATTTTCTGTTCCAATTAAATAATTTCGTAACAGCCTCGGAAGAGATCTCTTCTTCTTCTGATGACCACAGCAAACGTTGAGCGAAATCTTAAAGGAGAAAGTACTGGTACCTGGATGGTTGATGTCGTAGTGGATGCAAAGGCCAACATCACTTTAGTACGATGGACTGAGCAAGATATAAAGACAAAGGGCCTTCCTAAAGTACGATGTACTGTTCTAAATAGGAAGACAATAGGTCCTTCTGAAGGATATATAGAGGGGAAGAAGGCTAATTACGAGCCAAGATGTAGGGTTTGTGCCAGGGTGGGGAAGGAAGAGCTTTTTAGTACTACAGTCGGAAAATTCAGCTCGAAATTTGGTCATTTGCATTACCAGGTGGAAGCATATAAAGACTCACCAAGCTACTTGGCTGCCAGGCTTGATCACAGACCACGCAACCAAATTGATAACATCGTTTTCGATGGCAGGCATATCACCAGTCAGCTGGATCCATATGTAAACTCGAACCATTGCCGGGTAGAAACTAAGATTTTAATTCGGCCCTGTAACACGAAGAAAGAGCTTGCAGTGACATTAAAGAAACTTGACTCCAAGAAGCTGCGTACAGACAGTTGTAGGTTAGTCCATTTGCCTATTGCACTCGCTCATTGAATGCAATCTTCTATCTGACGTGTAACCGAAAATTTCGAGCACATTACTCACTAACTGCAGTTATCCTAAGTTTCCAGCGAGATCGGAAAGCCAACCGGACGCTGTTTATAGCGCCACGCAGCGTACAACGCGCGGTGTATGGCAATTTTTCGATGACGGGAAGAAGGAAGAGGGCGCCTACTTTGAAAAAAAAAAAAACAAGTCTGTGGAAGAGCGACGTTAATGCGATGAGCTACAGATGCTCGCTGGCCGGGAAGCTTTTAAGGCTTTTGCGAAGGAAGTTGAGCAGCTACGCTCTGCGAGCCGAATAAGGGCTTCAAAAAAGGTGACGCCTTACAGTGCGATCTCCTGCTGAAGAACAAAGTTGTAGCAGGAGATCAAGAGTCTATGGTAAAATCTATATTAAGAACGTATAACTGCTGCCGTGTGCTGATTATATTGAGATAATTGGCCTTAAGAAACGCCTAGTCTACTCCCGAATTAGATAATTGGGCCGAAAAAGTGAGTCTTACGGTGAACAAGAGCAAAACGAATTACTTGCTGTTGTCTATGAAATTAAGGACAATGAAGGACTTCTGCGAACCCAGCATTAATAGCGAAAACAATTTCGACGTGGAAATAAACGGAGAATAAACTCTTGCTTTTACTTAAGTTCTACTTTCCACTGAATAGTCATTTGAATCTCGAAGAGCAAAGATCGCGTTCTACAAGTCGCTCATTATACCTGTCCTGACGAATTGGAATCAGGGACGGTTAGATGAGATGAGATGGCTCTTGGAGAGCATGAAAGGAGGTATAATGATAGTGCTGCGAAGAAAAAGAATAACGATATGTTTTATGGGCTTTATGTAAATATGAAGATAGAGCTGCGAGTAAAACCACAAAGGCTCCGCTGGATCGTTTATATTGTGCGAACGGACGAAGAAGCTCAGATTACGAAGGTAATCCTATCCTATCGTGTTTGGAATCAGAGGAAGAGCACCACTGAATGGGAGAAGGGTATAGGAATACCAAATCCTTATGCTCCCATCAGTTATCGCAAAATAGGGATAGTGGGCATGACTTCTTGCACTACGGCAAAAATCGCGCTATCGGTTAAGCGCCAATTAATATTGAACGTATGAAATAAGATGTGAATGTGGGTCAATCAAACTTCTGTTCTATACTTATCTCCAACTGCGGTTATGAACAGCAGGGTATAAAAGTAATTAAGCGCATGAATAAAAAGTATGTGGAGATCTCTCTGCGGTGATAGTGAAGTTACAAAAAATGTCAGCAAGATAATACCCAAAGCAGAACGATGTCAGCCAACATATGTATGTGGCACATTTAAAAGGAGACATATCAAAAAGTACATATAATCCTTCGTGTATAGATTAAATTTTATTACCAATGTATGTAAACAACTTGTATGATATTGCTTTGTTGTTGAATTGTTGCTGCTGCTGTCACCGTGATGCAGTATCACCCCAAAGGCGGAAACTCTAAACGGGCGACACTTAAATTACAACTGTCCTACAGGCTTAACCACATATCACCCAGAGACATCGGGCTGTATGATGGGTGTACAGCGAGCAGCAACAATGTAACAAAACGAGCATTTGTCACACAGAGTGAGCGGCGATTTTAACTTGTAGTATTAATGTTAGTGTGGATTGTTGTTGTGTATCTTTTTGTCACATTTAATGGAAAACAAAACAGAGGAAGTTACTAAGATTTACGAGTAAGACTTTGTTGGCTATTGTCTCTATAGCTCTTCTTAGCTGACCGCGGAGGATCAAGTGTTGTCCGGTCGAGTGTCTCTCGTTGTGGAGCGAGTGGAGTAAATATCAGTCGTGTTTCCGCATTCTTAGCACAACTTAAAACTTCTTAGATATAATCAATGCATTTTAATTATGATCATTCGAATGAACAATTTATATGAATGTAGGTACGATTGTATGTGTTTGGGACTTTTGTGGTTTTGCAACATCTTACTTAACATCTTGTACTACCAGTCAAAGAATTATCATCTTGTATTTCAGTCAAGAGGAATAAAATGAATTAGTTGTTCTAATTTTAGATTTGCATGGATCATATTTTGAGGTTTTTTGAGACGATATGAGGAAATAAAATACGGAAGGATGGTTTTTTACACACTTTTCGCCCAGAAAATTCGAGGCAGTAAATAGAATGGCACGCCAGTCACTCCTTATTTGATAGCTCCAAGCAAATCATGCCTTTTTCCACATATTTCTCCCAACTTAGTGGGGTTTTCCCACTTCCTCTGCTACCAAACTTACCTGTGGGTCAAAATACCTTCTACCCAGCGAAAGCTTTTGGTTCTTATTCGTGCCACTACGGACATATGTGAAGTGAATAGTTGGGCGCAGTGCACTTAATTTTCATCTCCACATACTGTAACGACAGCCTGTCTCCATACTGGCTTGAATGAGTGGCAGAGTGTATATGCGTCTATGTGTTTATGTGTTTTGTGTCCAGGTCCGTGCCTTAGCCGCAATGTTGCCATTAAAATAATATTAACATGATAACATTAACATTGACAACATTGTACCTGTAGTGAACACAATGTTGCAACGGAAATTAGATGTTGCGCTTGGCATCATGTGGTTATAATAAGAAAAATTTCACCATGTTGCTAACAACCTAGCAGCCTTGACGAATGATATGTAACTATGTGTTTGTTCTGTTCGGTATTATGTAGGTGGATGTGTATTTGTGAAAGGCTATGAACGTGTGAATGCATCAGTGTAAGCGGTCAAGGCACGAACCAAATGTATCTGTGTAGGTGTTCGTTTTGTGGAGCGGTAAGCGTATGAATGTATGAGTGCATGATTGTATAGATGGAAAATACGGGAAAGCCGAAAAGAAAGTTTGGCATGTAATGGTAAAAATTTTCCGTTTTTGGGTAACGTTCCTTACCACGGCGGTGGCTATAAGAAGGGGAAAACTGAGTCAACGGGCCAAAGTCTTGTTTCAACAGTGCCCAGTGCAAGTGAGTAGTGAAAAATCACAAGTGAAGTGCGCGTTTACAACCGTAAATTACAAAGTGCATAGTCCTTAGTAGTGCGCGAATTAAACCGCTTTGTAAATAAAATTGTGCGCGTCGAAAAGTTTCCGCGGTACGTGCAAAGAGCTGGAATCAGTTGTCAAAAAATTACAAGTTACAAGAGGTAAGATATTATACTCTTTTTTAGGCGTGCTTGACGGGAGCTGAGGCTTCAACCTTGCCTATCTCCAGAGCAAGCCAAAAGAGAACTTGCATCGACATATACATCTCTGCATACAAATATATGTATGTAGATGAATATATGACCATGCAGACAAGAAATCCGTAGGCAATTATGTATATGCACATAGATACACATTTGCTTTTGAATTTCTAAATAGATTTTCTTTTGTATTTAATTTCAGCGCACAATTGATTTTCCTTTGGGAAAGACCCACTGGGCACGTATATGGGCGGCGTACCGCCAAAAAGCAAATACATTATACTTGGCGGTCAACACAACAACAACAACTACCACGCACTACACTAAAATTTTAATTTGTTAGCGCACTCCACAACAACAACCACTATAGCATTTTCATATTGGCGATATAGGGCCGCAACAACCACAACAGCATTTTTTTTTTAGTGGCGGCATAACGTTCAGCAACAACTACACCATTTTTGCTATATTGGCGGCGCAACACCAACCACAACCGGTATTTATTTTTTTTCTTGGCGACATACCGCCCAACAATACTACAACAACGTTTTATATTGGCGGCATAACGCTCAACAGCAACTACACCATATTGCATATTGGCGGCATTCCGGCCAACAACAATTATCACGCATCCAAAAGCATAACATTACATTGTCATTTTTACCGGCGTGCACCACACCATCAACAAAAACAACAAATTATTCATATTGGCGACATACCGCCCAACAACAGAATCACCTACAAGGACTTGGAATTTACACATAACATCTTTCACTGGCGGAGTTGAGCCGCAACAACAACAGCCACTACACCATACACAACAAAGGAGGAGCTTTTCAAACAACACATTAGGTTATATGTTGAAATTTGTATGTTTGGGATATATTATTAAGTTTATTTAAATATTGGTATAAGGGTCATAATTTTTACAGGGAACGGGCAAAAAGGGGGCATTATATCTCCGGGGCCAAGCATTTCCGTTTCGCGCATATAAAGTCTGAGTTTTACTTTAACTCCATATTTCAGGAGTTAATGGTGGCACTTCTGCCTCCATCACATTTTTTTCTCTTCGTTTCTTCATTTTCTTCCTTTCTTTGTTTTAATTTTTCTACGTCAGTTTGACATTTAATTTTTCTTTGTATTTCTATATCTCCACTTTCTACCATATACACATTTTTCTTTTGCATATGCACCAAATTAGGATTTTCAATCATTCGATTTTTTTTGCCATCTTTTCATTTTTTTTGTACTTACTTCTATTATTATTGGCAAAATCAATTGCAACATCACACCCCGAGGGTGTATATGCACAGTGTGCCTTCAGCACCAAGAACATTTTTTTTTGATTACACATTTTTAATTTTTAATTTTCGCGGTTTACCATCACGCGGGCAGCTTTGATACTACCAGAGCACTCATTATTAAAGATCACTAGCGAGTGATCTTGTCTGAGTGTTTGAGGGTGGCTACCTTGAGTGTGGTCATATGTACATATGTATGTTTGAGTTTTTCTTTTTTCAGCTACTCAACTGCAGCGGCGCCGTTGGATGAGAAGAGTAACTTGGTGAGTGTTTTGAGTGAAACATTATAATTCATCAGAATACGCCTGTTTAGTTGTATGTACATGTGTTAGCACAGATTCCTGCTCTTGCAAAAATAGAACAGGAATTAGCAAAGCAGAAAATAAAAAACAGAGTGCAACGAACATATGTGCATGCATGGAAAACGTCGCAAACGTACTTACATACATACCATTTGTTTGCATATACACATGAATTTTTTTCCTTGATGACCTACTTTTGCTGTGTACATAATTGATCTTATGTTTATTTAGCGGTTGCGGTAGGTCAGGGATTAGGGTACTTGAATTTTTTTATTCACCCTCTTATTTTATTTTATTTGAATTTGTATCTATAGAATTTAGAATTAGCTCCTATTAATAATATCGCATTAGGGTGGCCCTAAAAGTTTAAATTTTTTTGTTTGAGGCCAGACACTTGGTCTATTAGTCGTAGGTATTTTTTTTATAGAATTGAATTTGGAATGTATCTACTGGTTCTTGCACTCTTATGAATTTTTTTATGTTCACCAGTAATAAAGTTTAGCATTAAGTTTGAGCAATTTTTCTATTGTTACTTTGAGTAAACTTTTGAAACCCTTGGAAAATTATTTTGTAGTAAATTTTGATTTTAAAGTTTTGTTGAAATTATTGAACTAGTAGTAGGGTATTAGTTGGTAATTTGGAAACCAAAAATTTTGTAAATAAATCATAAGAATTATGTTTGGATGAAATTTTAATATTTTCAATAATGCAGGGCTAAGTCGAATTTTGGTGTTGGTGCGGCTCTTGTGCGTGGCAAGGTAAGGCGAAGGTGAGTGGTAGAGAAAAATGACCAATTGACAGACGGACAGACTAGTGTCAGGTTTGGGGGCACGGTAAGGTAAATAGGAGTCAGCACGCCCACGGTGCAGTGCAAGTTGCACTGCAGAGGGAGGGTAGACTCCACCTGACAGGACAGGCCTTCACCTTTTTCTGCCCCTCATGCTTTCCCCTCTATAACTTTGCCCCTCACGTCTATTTATATCTTTTTCAGCTTTTCTTTCATCCTTTTTTTTCATCATGCAGGTATGAACCCCAATTTTGTTCATGTGGCTGCGGGTGAGGTCGGTGGTGCAATACCCCGCCCAAGACGACGAGCTAGCCTGGGCCCGCAAGCATACCTGCTTGCCGCCGCTCCTCACCACCCAAACAGTCAGCCACGTAACAATGGCGCCCAACGGTAATAGCCCGGTAATCTTTTTAGTTTTTTCGTCTTTCCATTTAGTTAATTTCTTTCAGTTTTATTTTGATCTACATAAATCCGCCTTAATTCCTTTTAGTTCCAAAAATTTTCTTTCAGTTCTTAGCTTTTGTATTCTCAACGTTCATAGCCCGATCAATTTTTCATTTCCACGCTAATTGACTACCTCTTACTTTAAATTTCCCAATATTTTTTTTATTTTAATCCGTACTTTTAATTTTTGAATTTCTTAATCTATATTTTTTCTACCTTTCCTTCCTTAAATTTCCCAAATTTTGTTCTTCAGACCTTCTTACCCTTCCAAGCCCCATCCCTCTTTCCGTCTTCCGACTTAGGACAGGGACAGTCATGATGGCAACGCCGAGTGGGTTCACCTGACCGACAAGTGTCATCATGGCCAGAGGATAGGGATTAGCTGAGTGTCCATGTCAGGGTTCCTTTGTTGAACTTTAAGAGCTCGACAAAGTGGTAACTGGTATGGCACTTAGCTAGCGACAGACTTAGGTAGGAGATCGTGGCGAGCTGTTCAAGCTACCTTACCGGGAGTCCAGCACTGCCGGTAAGTGAGGTTTACAGTCGTCCCCACGATATTTAGGAGTAGGAGGTGTGGCATCCACACATAGGAATAAGTTCTTGAACGTGAAGTGCCACACTTCCACGGACAGCACGATTGACCAGTCTTCAAATACATAGAGACGGGCTAACCACCTTCGCTGAACCTTCGCCAAGGCAGCACCACAGACACCAATACCAATACATTAAATTTCATTTGGTAACTTTTGATTTCAAATTCATATATATAGATATTCTTGAAGTTTCGAGATTATTCAAAATTTTTTTTACTGAATATTTCTTAGGAGGATTATTTCCAAACATCTTGCTTGAATTGCGTTTTTTTTTGAAATTTTACATTTACCTAGCTCACCCACACAAACATAGTGTTCGAGATTGGTTTTAGTTTTAGTTTAATTTTGTTTTCAGTTCTATCCCTGAGGGTTTTTTTTTGATTCTGGGGCAGCCCCTTAAATCGTGAAACCTAGATCACTAGGTTTGTCTTGCAACGCATACACACGCAAGCCAACATATAATTTGAATTCTCCCGTTTGCAAGTCCTAAGTTTCTATGTTTCGATTAGCATATACATAATATTTTACACCCAAACAAACCTTGTTTTAATTCTCACACACACACACACGCATATATCCCCTGAATTTAACTTCAGTTTTAATAAATTTTTTTTATATTAAGCATTTTTGTTTTTGATACTAGCGTGTAAGTTTTTTCCCTCATACGCATAAAGCCACAAATCACTTGAATTACCATACACATACATACATACACACAAACCTATCACTTAATAATTGAATTGAATTTTTATATACATACAGATATTGTAATTTTTATATCCATTATTTAATATTATTTATTTATATATTTTTTTTATTGGGTTTTGGGTGAATTTGGAACTGTTATCTTATAGTAGTTACTTTTTTATTATTTGTTGGATCTGCAAGTACAAAGAGATTGTTTTTATCGGGATATTTTCTTTGCATCTCATTTTTTTTTCTTTTTCGCATAATTTTTTTTCTCTTCTTTTTTTCCATTTGGGTTGCGGTTGGATATCGTGTCCTTGGATATATTAGGGGGTGTCTGGCTAAATAGATTCTTTTATTTTATTTTTTTTTTTTCAAATTTTTGACAAAAATCTATTGTTCAGACAGTGAATGTCTGATAAAGAGACAGAGAACCGCGTAATTGGGGGATTGGGGATTTTAAATTCCGATAGGCGCGTTACGAGAAGTCACACTCGAGCGCTTGAAAATCAAATCGTGGGTTCAGTTTTCAACCAGATCGACACTGGTATTCCGAGGGCCGTCGACTTTGTGCCCACAGACTATTTTAATAGGTGCGCGTCACGGATCTTCGGATCTTTTGGCCCTGAACGCCCGATTAGGATCTCTGTCGCGAACGGGGTGTCAGTCAGTGAGGCAGAAAATTCATTGAACTTTTCCCAGAAGATCGATTTGGTGTGCCAAATGTCGGATAGCGGAGATGAGGGTGCCCGAGGGGGCGATGTTCCAGTGATGGGCGCACCAGTAGGGGATCGCAGAGGTCTTAATGCCCCTCTTCCTGAAGCCACCCGCCAAGACACCAATGTCGAACAGCTGAGCCGAATGATGGCTATGATGGCGCAACAACAAGACTTGGTGGTGCAAATGGCAGGGGAGGTCAGGAGCATTAAGACCAATGTTGATATCCTTGGTGGTCGCGTAGCGGATATGGGGGCTTCCGCGCAACCTTCGGGACATCGGTCCGCCGTGGCATCAATGCCACAACCTCAAAACCAGAGGGGGGAAACTACTGCTCGTGACGGTACGCCGAATACCAATCGGACTGCCGAGCGGGACGGTGGTAACCCTCCAAGGTGGAAAAAATTAGATTTGGACAAGTGGCACATCAAATTCGATGGGACATACAAGGGAATGAGCGTCGAAAGCTTCGTATTCCGGGTGGAGAGAATGCGGGAACAACACAACATCTCCTACTACCAGTTATTCACGGACTTTCATTGTCTGGTTTCCGGCGGTGCCTTGAAGTGGTATTGGCAGGTGCTCGAAGACCATTCCGATGATCCCGATTTTGGGTATTTTGGTCTGAAAGCAAAACTGCTAAGTCACTTCAAGTCCGCCGAGTCCGACTATGAAATAATCCGTGAAATAATGGAACGGAAACAGCAGCCCGCAGAAGCTTTCGACGACTTCTATAGCGAAGTCCACAACCTGACGTTCCGTTTGCGGAAGAGGATCCCTGAGAGGGAATTGGTTGGCATAATTAGGGGAAATCTTAAACCGTACCTAGCCAACCTGACCTTCGCCATTAAAATGGACTCGTTGGCGGAGCTCAAAGCTGAGTGTAAGAGAGCGGAAAAACTCATTAGGGAAAATAAGAACCGGTCCAGACCAGTTAGTGAGATAGGGTTCGAACAGCCCGATATACTGGGAGAGAGAAAGTTAGAAGCTTTTGATAGGAAGCCTCAGTGCCCACCCCAACACCAATCCCAATCCTTACCCCTACACCAAACCCCAGCCAACCCCAATAGTGTTCGTCCTTCTGTTATTCCTGCGTCTAAGTCGACTGTGAATTCCTTTTGTGCTTCTCCCTTCCACTTGATGCTGTGTTTTTCGTGCGGTATGCCGGTGGATCACTTTGTGAAAAACCCGGCGGAAGCCCAAAAGCCGAATAAGTGTACGTCCTCGTTTCACAATATGGTCTGTTTTGCTTGTGGTAGTGATTCGTCCTTTTGTGTATTTAAGCCTCAGCAGGGAAACCCGAGACTGGCGGAGTTGACCGGGGACTCCAGCCAGAGGACAGACAACCCGGCAACCCAGCAGTAAAGATTTTGAAGAAGGAAATGAAAGAGAATAAAGTTAAGGTAGAGGAAAGGATAACAGAAAAACGGGAGGTCAAAAGTTTGCACCAGAAGAAGTTAGATTACGAGGAGGCAAGACGTAGGATTTTTTGTGAAGCAATACTAAATAATAGGAGAAATAGAAATTTTAAAAAGATAGAAAAGATGAGGGAGAAGGGGAAATATTTCAAACGTTTAAGAAATAAAATAATTTCAACAATTGTGACTGTAAAAGGCGATAACAGGTTTTTCGCCAAAACCGCGATAGGAGGTAGGGAAGTTTTAGCTCTCTTGGACTCAGGGGCGAGTGTCAGCTGTTTAGGGAAAGGCTCAGCGGCACTCCTGTGCGGTAAAGAGGCCTTGATTGTGCCAATCAGGGGCCAACATATCCGGACCGCGAACGGGGAGGAAACCGCCGTGGTAGGGGTCATAAAGTTACCAGTCGAGTGGGATAATACGACCAGGGAATTAGAATTCTTGATAGTTCCTGATCTGCAACAGGAAGTATATTTTGGGATAGACTTTTGGCAGGCCTTTGGTATGAGTGTTGTAAGTAAGGGTGTGAGTGGTAGTGTGAATGGTGCCAGTGTGGCGGAGCTCGTGCTCGCCGAGGGTGACTTGTCTTTTGACGCTGTGCAGCACGTTTTATCGCCGGAGCAAGATGATATGTTGGAGCGCGTGAAGACCCAATTCCCGTCCTTCGCGGTACTGGGGTTAGGCCGGACAGACAAAGAGGAACACGTCATCGAGGTGGTGGACGAGAATCTGCCGGTCAAGCAACGCCATTATCCAATTTCGCCGGCCATACAAAAACTCATATACGCAGAGTTAGATCGAATGTTGGACATGGGAGTCATCGAGGAGTCCAACAGTAGTTGGAATTCCCCCGTATCACTGGTCATTAAAGGAACGAAGAACCGGCTGTGCCTAGATGCTCGGAAAGTGAATGAAAGAACTATAAAGGACGCATACTCCTTACCACATATTGGTGGAATTTTGAGCCGCCTACAAAACACGAGATATATCTCTGCAATTGATCTCAAGGACGCTTTCTGGCAGATTCCCCTCGAGAGAAAATCACGTGAGAAGACTGCCTTCACTATCCCTGGCCGACCCCTTTACCAATTTACCGTCATGCCTTTCGGGTTGTGCAATGCAGCACAACGAATGTGTCGTCTCATGGACAAGGTCATTCCGGCCGCTTTACGTGAATGTGTTCTTGTTTATCTTGACGATTTGTTAGTTTGTTCTGTAGATTTCGAGTCCCATATGTGTTTATTGGAAAAGGTCGCTCGGTGTCTTCGCGAGGCTAAGTTAACAATTAACGTAGAAAAAAGCAAGTTTTGTTTTAAAGAAGTTCGCTATTTAGGATACGTAGTCGGGGATGGTTGTATCAGAACGGACGCCAACAAAGTGGTAGCTGTGAGGGACTTCCCAGTTCCGAAAACCCCGAAGCAACTACGACGGTTCCTGGGTATGTCGGGCTGGTACCGACGTTTTATACAGGACTATGCGACTATTGCAGCCCCGCTGCACGACTGCCTCAAGAAAGACAAAATCAAAAGGTTTGCAATGACGGAAGAAGCAATAAAATCATTTGAAATTTTAAAGCAGAGTTTGGTTACTGCACCGGTGCTCACACATCCTGACTTTAAGCGTCGTTTTTATATTCAATGTGATACATCAACGGACGGAGTGGGAGGGGTCTTGTTCCAGTTGGACGATGACCAGAACGAAAGACCGATTGCCTACGTTTCGGCAAAACTAAATAAAGCGCAGAAGAACTACAGCGTAACAGAACTAGAATGCTATGCTGCGATCGTGAGTGTTAAAAGATTCCGACCTTATGTGGAAGGAACCCCGTTCACCATCATAACTGATCATGCCAGCCTCAAATGGCTCATGAATCAGAAAGATCTTTCTGGGAGGTTGGCAAGGTGGAGTTGAAACTCCAGGGTTATGATTTCGATATCCAACATCGAAAAGGTGCGCAAAACGTGGTTCCCGACACACTCTCACGAATGCACATGGACGAAATACAGACGAATTACCGAGCCATAGACGTGTGTCTCGAGTCACCGTGCTTCGAGTCGGAGGAGTATACGGAGTTGAAAAAGACGGCCACCGAGAACAAAGACAAGTTACCGGATCTGTGTTTATCGGACGGTTACGTTTACAAACGGACGCAATTCGACAGGGGGGACGATCTTCTAGCGGACCAGACCTGGAAGCTCTGGGTTCCGTCGGAACTGCGACCGGGGCTGGTAGAGTCGTCCCACAGCTCACCGTCCGCTGGTCATAGTGGCATTCACAAAACACTATCCCGACTACGTCAAAAGTATTACTGGCCAGGTATGGCTACAGACGTATACGCACATATAAAAGATTGCGAAATTTGTAAAGTAAATAAGACTCAAAACGTTTTTAAACAACCGATGATGGGTAAACAGAAGCTAACAGAACGACCTTTCCAACGTATGTTCATTGATTTTATGGGTCCTTATCCGCGTACTAGTGAGGGTCATGTGTATGTCTTTGTATGTTTAGATCATTTCTCGAAGTTTGTGTTTTTAAAACCAATGAGAAGGGCAACTTCAGCTGAAGTCATAAAATATTTAGAGAAAGATGTTTTCCACATATTCGGCGTGCCCGAATATGTCCATTCGGACAACGGAAAACAGTTTGTGTCTGAGATCTTCAACAACTTTTTAGAAAAATATGGTACCAAACATATAAAAACTGCATTTTATTCGCCACAGGGTAACGCTGCGGAGAGGGTAAATAGATCTGTTCTGCAGATCATTAGATCCTTTATAAGGGATAACCAGAAAAACTGGGACAAATGCGTCAGCGATGCCGCATTTGCCCTCCGCAGCGTTGCACACTCAGCCATCAACATGTCTCCATATTATGCCACTTTAGGTATGCCTATGATACAGCATGCTGCATCATACGAGCTATACCGAAAGCTGGCGGCGGTAAAGGATGTTGATTGTGAGATAGAGGCAACAAGCGATAGAATGCAAATGATTAGGAACAAGATTATGAAAGAGCTGAAGTTGGCACATGATAGGAGTAAAAAGATATATGACACTAGAAGTAGAGATGTAAAGTTTCAAATTGGACAAGTGGTATGCCGCCGAAACTTTAAGCAAAGTTCCCAGGTCGATAACTACAACGGCAAATTAGCTCCAAAACAAGTAAGATGTATTGTTTATTTTACCTACTTGACTATTTGATCTGTGATATTTTTTGTTATATACATTTTTTTTTTGCAATCTGTGATATTTTATTTTATAAAATTTTTTTTGTTCTGCTAACTGTGATATTTTAAATTTTTCTATTTTATTTTATTTTTTTATTTATTGGTTTTGTTATTTATTTTATCTGTGATACCTTATTTACTATTAGAGATGTATAGTAGTATCTGTGATATAGGTGTAAGTAGTAGCATTAGCCCAGTGATTTAGTTCGTAGTTAAGTAGTGTGAAAAGTTTAAAGGCGTGAAAAAAAATAGGCCCGGCATTGAGTCGTGGGTCGAGGCCACACGTTGGACGCAGGAAATAATACTTAGCAGGCTGCGTTTGGATTCTTTACGCACACGCTCCATAGTGCAGACACCATCGGCGGTTGCGAGCCTGTAACGACAGCCTGTCTCCATACTGGCCTGAATGAGTGGCAGAGTGTATATGCGTCTATGTGTTTATGTGTTTTGTGTCCAGGTCCGTGCCTTAGCCGCAATGTTGCCATTAAAATAATATTAACATGATAACATTAACATTGACAACATTGTACCTGTAGTGAACACAATGTTGCAACGGAAATTAGATGTTGCGCTTGGCATCATGTGGTTATAATAAGAAAAATTTCACCATGTTGCTAACAACCTAGCAGCCTTGACGAATGATATGTAACTATGTGTTTGTTCTGTTCGGTATTATGTAGGTGGATGTGTATTTGTGAAAGGCTATGAACGTGTGAATGCATCAGTGTAAGCGGTCAAGGCACGAGCCAAATGTATCTGTGTAGGTGTTCGTTTTGTGGAGCGGTAAGCGTATGAATGTATGAGTGCATGATTGTATAGATGGAAAATACGGGAAAGCCGAAAAGAAAGTTTGGCATGTAATGGTAAAAATTTTCCGTTTTTGGGTAACGTTCCTTACCACGGCGGTGGCTATAAGAAGGGGAAAACTGAGTCAACGGGCCAAAGTCTTGTTTCAACAGTGCCCAGTGCAAGTGAGTAGTGAAAAATCACAAGTGAAGTGCGCGTTTACAACCGTAAATTACAAAGTGCATAGTCCTTAGTAGTGCGCGAATTAAACCGCTTTGTAAATAAAATTGTGCGCGTCGAAAAGTTTCCGCGGTACGTGCAAAGAGCTGGAATCAGTTGTCAAAAAATTACAAGTTACAAGAGGTAAGATATTATACTCTTTTTTAGGCGTGCTTGACGGGAGCTGAGGCTTCAACCTTGCCTATCTCCAGAGCAAGCCAAAAGAAAACTTGCATCGACATATACATCTCTGCATACAAATATATGTATGTAGATGAATATATGACCATGCAGACAAGAAATCCGTAGGCAATTATGTATATGCACATAGATACACATTTGCTTTTGAATTTCTAAATAGATTTTCTTTTGTATTTAATTTCAGCGCACAATTGATTTTCCTTTGGGAAAGACCCACTGGGCACGTATATGGGCGGCGTACCGCCAAAAAGCAAATACATTATACTTGGCGGTCAACACAACAACAACAACTACCACGCACTACACTAAAATTTTAATTTGTTAGCGCACTCCACAACAACAACCACTATAGCATTTTCATATTGGCGATATAGGGCCGCAACAACCACAACAGCATTTTTTTTTTAGTGGCGGCATAACGTTCAGCAACAACTACACCATTTTTGCTATATTGGCGGCGCAACACCAACCACAACCGGTATTTATTTTTTTTCTTGGCGACATACCGCCCAACAATACTACAACAACGTTTTATATTGGCGGCATAACGCTCAACAGCAACTACACCATATTGCATATTGGCGGCATTCCGGCCAACAACAATTATCACGCATCCAAAAGCATAACATTACATTGTCATTTTTACCGGCGTGCACCACACCATCAACAAAAACAACAAATTATTCATATTGGCGACATACCGCCCAACAACAGAATCACCTACAAGGACTTGGAATTTACACATAACATCTTTCACTGGCGGAGTTGAGCCGCAACAACAACAGCCACTACACCATACACAACAGAGGAGGAGCTTTTCAAACAACACATTAGGTTATATGTTGAAATTTGTATGTTTGGGATATATTATTAAGTTTATTTAAATATTGGTATAAGGGTCATAATTTTTACAGGGAACGGGCAAAAAGGGGGCATTATATCTCCGGGGCCAAGCATTTCCGTTTCGCGCATATAAAGTCTGAGTTTTACTTTAACTCCATATTTCAGGAGTTAATGGTGGCACTTCTGCCTCCATCACATTTTTTTCTCTTCGTTTCTTCATTTTCTTCCTTCCTTTGTTTTAATTTTTCTACGTCAGTTTGACATTTAATTTTTCTTTGTATTTTTATATCTCCACTTTCTACCATATACACATTTTTCTTTTGCATATGCACCAAATTAGGATTTTCAATCATTCGATTTTTTTTGCCATCTTTTCATTTTTTTTGTACTTACTTCTATTATTATTGGCAAAATCAATTGCAACATCACACCCCGAGGGTGTATATGCACAGTGTGCCTTCAGCACCAAGAACATTTTTTTTTTGATTACACATTTTTAATTTTTAATTTTCGCGGTTTACCATCACGCGGGCAGCTTTGATACTACCAGAGCACTCATTATCAAAGATCACTAGCGAGTGATCTTGTCTGAGTGTTTGAGGGTGGCTACCTTGAGTGTGGTCATATGTACATATGTATGTTTGAGTTTTTCTTTTTTCAGCTACTCAACTGCAGCGGCGCCGTTGGATGAGAAGAGTAACTTGGTGAGTGTTTTGAGTGAAACATTATAATTCATCAGAATACGCCTGTTTAGTTGTATGTACATGTGTTAGCACAGATTCCTGCTCTTGCAAAAATAGAACAGGAATTAGCAAAGCAGAAAATAAAAAACAGAGTGCAACGAACATATGTGCATGCATGGAAAACGTCGCAAACGTACTTACATACATACCATTTGTTTGCATATACACATGAATTTTTTTCCTTGATGACCTACTTTTGCTGTGTACATAATTGATCTTATGTTTATTTGAGCGGTTGCGGTAGGTCAGGGATTAGGGTACTTGAATTTTTTTATTCACCCTCTTATTTTATTTTATTTGAATTTGTATCTATAGAATTTAGAATTAGCTCCTATTAATAATATCGCATTAGGGTGGCCCTAAAAGTTTAAATTTTTTTGTTTGAGGCCAGACACTTGGTCTATTAGTGGTAGGTATTTTTTTATAGAATTGAATTTGGAATGTATCTACTGGTTCTTGCACTCTTCTGAATTTTTTTATGTTCACCAGTAATAAAGTTTAGCATTAAGTTTGAGCAATTTTTCTATTGTTACTTTGAGTAAACTTTTGAAACCCTTGGAAAATTATTTTGTAGTAAATTTTGATTTTAAAGTTTTGTTGAAAATATTGAACTAGTAGTAGGGTATTAGTTGGTAATTTGGAAACCAAAAATTTTGTAAATAAATCATAAGAATTATGTTTGGATGAAATTTTAATATTTTCAATAATGCAGGGCTAAGTCGAATTTTGGTGTTGGTGCGGCTCTTGTGCGTGGCAAGGTAAGGCGAAGGTGAGTGGTAGAGAAAAATGACCAATTGACAGACGGACAGACTAGTGTCAGGTTTGGGGGCACGGTAAGGTAAATAGGAGTCAGCACGCCCACGGTGCAGTGCAAGTTGCACTGCAGAGGGAGGGTAGACTCCACCTAACAGGACAGGCCTTCACCTTTTTCTGCCCCTCATGCTTTCCCCTCTATAACTTTGCCCCTCACGTCTATTTATATCTTTTTCAGCTTTTCTTTCATCCTTTTTTTTCATCATGCAGGTATGAACCCCAATTTTGTTCATGTGGCTGCGGGTGAGGTCGGTGGTGCAATACCCCGCCCAAGACGACGAGCTAGCCTGGGCCCGCAAGCATACCTGCTTGCCGCCGCTCCTCACCACCCAAACAGTCAGCCACGTAACAATACCACTAAATATTAAGTGGCGGACGTAAATGTTTTATTCCAACTCGGCAACGGCTTTCAAGCATATTTAGTAGTGGTGGAATTGAAAATTTAGCGCCATGTGCCCAACTATGGTGGAGTGTAATGCCATGTGGTTAGACCACATGGACAGGACAGCCAAGCGGCCCTGCGTGCTTTGCAATCCTACACAGTTAAATGTAAACTATTGGATGGCTTCATTGAAATCCTTAATGACCTTGGAGCCAAAAACGAGGTTTTATTAGGATGGATTCCCCGACATCAGGGACATGAAGATAATGAACACGCAGATCACCTAGCAAAGTAGGGTGCTACAGCAGCATTCTATGGTCCAGAGCCCTTTTGTGGACTCACAAAAGCACACATCAGGGAAACCATAAGTAACTGGGAAACAAAACAATTCAGACATCCCTGGATTGATTGCCCAGGGCAAAGACAGGCCAAACTGTTTATATTCCCGGCAACGAAAGTATCAGCCAAACTCATTACTCCAAGCAGAGAGGACCTAGGAACTCTCATTGGGTACTATAAGCTATAAGGGACATTGTGGTCGACGATATCACCTAAATAAGTTAAATCTATCTACCAAATTTGCCATTTCCGTGAGCTGGAGGATAATACGCCGGTTCACATTCTCTGCGAATGTGTCACTCTGGCAAGGTAGAGACCCTCCCATCTAAGTAGTTTGACTCTTAATCCCTATGTGATAAGGTACTTACATTAAAAGCTTCCACATACAAAATTAGGCTGAAAGGTCATGCACAATAAATCTACACAAAGGTCACCACATGGCGAGTAGTCTGATTTTTGCGACAATGCCATTTTCGGACAGTGCGGGTAATTAACATGCACGTCTCGGTAACTAACAAGTGTGATTCCTTGGACGGCAGAATAAAGAGGGGGGCTTATGTTCATAATTTGTAATAAAACAAGTAAGGAAGGCTAAGTTCGGGTGTAACCGAACATTACATACTCAGTTGAGAGCTATGGAGACAAAATAAGGAAAATCACCATGTAGGAAAATGAACCTAGGGTAACCTTGGAATGTGGTTGTATGACATGCGTATCAAATGGAAGGTATTAAAGAGTATTTTAAGAGAGAGTAGGCCATAGTTCTATGGATGGACGCCATTTAGGAATATCGCCATAAAGGTGGACCAGGGCTGACTCTAGAATTTGTTTGTACGATATGGGTATCAAATGAAAGGTGTTACTGAGCATTTTAAGAGGGAGTGGGCCTTAGGTCTATCGGTGGACGCCCTTTCGAGATATCGCCATTAAGGTGGACCAGGGGTGACTCTAGAATGTGTTTGTACGATATGGGTATCAAATGAAAGGTGGTAATGAGTATTTTAAAAGGGAATGGGCTTTAGTTCTATAGGTGAACGCCTTTTCGAGAAATCGCCATAAAGGTGGACCAGGGGTGACTCTAGAATATGTTTGTACGATATGGGTATCAAAGGAAAGCTGTTAATGAGTATTTTGAAAAGGAGTGATCCTTAGTCCATAGGTGGCCGCCGTTTCGAGATATCGCCATAAAGGTGGACCAGGGGTGTCTCTAGAATGTGTTTGTACGATATGGGAATCAAATGAAAGGTGTTACTGAGCATTTTAAGAGGGAGTGGGCATTAGGTCTATAGGTGGACGCCTTTTCGAGATATTGCCATTAGGGTGGGCCAGGGGTGACTCTAGAATGTTTGTACGATATGGGTATAAAACGAAAAGTGTTACTGAGCATTTTAAGAGGGAGTGAGCAATAGGTCTATAGGTGGACGCCTTTTCGAAATGTCGCCATTAGGGTGGGCCAGGGGTGACTCTAGAATGTGTTTGTATGATATGGGTATCAAATGAAAGATGGTAATGAGTATCTTAAAAGCGAGTAATCCTTAGTTCTATAGGTGGACGCCTTTTCGATATATCGCCATAAAGGTGGACCAAGGGTGACTCTAGAATGTTTGTACGATATGGGTATCAAACGAAAGGTGTTACTGAGCATTTTAAGAGGGAGTGGGCATTAGGTCTATAAGTGGACGCCTTTTCGAGATATCGTCATTAGGGTGGGCCAGGGGTGACTCTAGAATGTGTTTGTACGATATGGGTATCAAACGAAAGGTGTTACTGAGCATTTTAAGAGGGAGTGGGCATTAGGTCTATAGGTGGACGTCTTTTCGAGATATCGCCATTAGTGTGGGCCAGGGGTGACTCTATAATGTTTGTGCGATATGGGTATCAAACGAAAGGTGTTACTGAACATTTTAAGAGGGAGTGGGCATTAGGTCTATAGGTGGACGCCTTTTCGAGATATCGCCATTAGGGTGGGCCAGGGGTGACTCTAGAATGTGTTTGTACGATATGGGTATCAAATGAAAGGTGGTAATGAGTATTTTAAAAGGGAGTAATCCTTAGTTCTATATGTGGACGCCTTTTCGAGATATCGCCATAAAGGTGGACCAAGGGTGACTCTAGAATGATTGTACGATATGGGTATCAAACGAAAGGTGTTACTGAGCATTTTAAGAGGGAGTGGGCATTAGATCTATAGGTGGACGCCTTTTCGAGATATCGCCATAAAGGTGGACCAAGGGTGACTCTAGAATGTTTGTACGATATGGGTATCAAACGAAAGGTGTGACTGAGCATTTTAAGAGGGAGTGGGCATTAGGTCTATAGGTGGACGCCTTTTCGAGATATCGCCATTAGGGTGGGCCAGGGGGACTCTAGAATGTTTGTACGATATGGGTATCAAACGAAATGTGTTACTGAGCATTTTAAGAGGGAGTGGGCATTAGGTCTATAGGTGGCCTTTTCGAGACATCGCCAATAGGGTGGGCCAGGGGTGACTCTAGAATGTTTGTACGATATGGGTATCAAACGAAAGGTGTTACTAAATATTTTAAGAGGGAGTGGACATTAGGTCTATAGGTGGACGCCTTTTCGAGATATCGCCATTAGGGTGGGCCAGAGGTGACTCTAGAATGTTTGTACGATATGGGTATCAAACGAAAGGTGTTACTGAGCATTTTAAGAGGGAGTGGGCATTAGGTCTATAGGTGGACGCCTTTTCGAGATATCGCCATTAGGGTGGGCCAGGGGTGACTCTAGAATGTGTTTGTACGATATGGATATCAAATTAAAGGTATTAATGACGGTTTTAAAAGCGAGTGGCCCTTAGATGTATATGTGAAGGTGTTCTCGCGATATCGACCAAAATGTGGACCAGGTGATCCAGAAAATCATCTGTTGGGTACTGCTAATTTATTTATATATGCAATACCACTAACAGTATTACTGCCAAGATTCCAAGGGCTGTTGATTTTGCCTTGTAGAACTTTTTCATTTTCTTCTACTTAATATGGTAGGTGTCACACCCATTTTACAAAATTTTTTCCAAAGTGGGCGTGGTTATGGTCGGATTTCGGCTATTTTTTATACCGAGATAAAGTGAGTTCAGATAAGTAGGTGGGCTAAGTTTAGTAAAGATATATCGGTTTTTGCTCAAGTTATTGTGTTAACAGCCGAGCGGAAGGACAGACGGTGGGCTGTGTATAAAAACTGGGCGTGGCTTCCACCGATTTCGGCCATTTTCACAGAGAACAGTTACCGTCATAGAATCTATGTACCTACCAAATTTGAGAAGGATTGGTAAATTTTTGTTCGACTTATGGCATTAAAAGTATTCTAGACAAACTAAATGAAAATGGGCGGAGCCACGCCCATTTTGAAATTTTCTTTTATTTTTATATTTTGTTGCATCATATCATTACAGGAGTTGAATTTTGACTTAATTTACTTATATACAGTAAAGATATTAAATTTTTTGTTAAAATTTGAATTAAAAAATTTTTTTTTTTAAAAAGTGGGCGTGTTCTTCATCCAATTTTGCTAATTTTTATTTAGCACATATATAGTAATAGTAGCAGCGTTCCTGCCAAATTTCATCGTGATATCTTCAACGACTGCCAAATTACAGCTTGCAAAACTTTTAAATTACCTTCTTGTAAAAGTGGGCGGTGCCACGCCCATTGTCCAAAATCTTACTAATTTTCTATTCTGCGTCATAACGTCAACCTATATGCCAAGTTTCATCGCTTTAGTTGCCTTTGGCAATGAATTATCGCATTTTTTCGGTTTTTCGAAATTTTCGATATCGAAAAAGTGGGCGTGGTTATAGTCCGATATCGTTCATTTTAAATAGCGATCTGAGATGAGTGCCCAGGAATCTACATACCAAATTTCATCAAGATAGCTCAAAATTTACTCAAGTTATCGTGTTAACGGACGGACGGACGGACGGACGGACGGACGGACATGGCTCAATCAAATTTTTTTTCGATCCTGATTATTTTGATATATGGAAGTCTATATCTATCTCGATTCCTTTATATATGTACAACCAACCGTTATCCAATCAAACTTAATATACTCTGTGAGCTCTGCTCAACTGAGTATAAAAAGATAGCAAATCAAGGATCAGAAAACCCCTTTTGTAGTGTCGAAAACGTGTGTCAGTCAGTAAACTATTTTTGCTATTCACGAAATAAAACAATAAAGGACGGGACTGTCTTCGGCTGTGCCGAAGACTTCATACCTTTCATGAATGGGGCTGAACAATAATCTTATCCCATTCGTAATCTCCGAATAATCGGATGTATAAGATAAGAAATATATAGTGAACAGATCGACATACCTAAACGATTTCTAAGATAAATATAAAATAAAAAATAGGTATGTACTTTGTGTGAGGATGCAAAGTTTCAGGTTTTTGTGGTCAACAATATATTACGTAAACGTAACTATTTGATGAAATTATATGCATTTTGAAGCTTCTAGCCGTAAAAAAGGGGCAACAAAACACAATTTATATGGGGTATATAATATATGTACCACCGATCTCTATGATTTTTTCAGACAACAATATATGCTATACACGTAAGCATTTGGTGAAAATTGAAGCTTCTAGCTGTTAGAATGGGGAAGAAATTGCGCAAAGTTTCTTATCTGAACAATCGGTTGTATGAGATATATACTATGTATACCACCGATCTCAATGATTTTTTCAGACATCAATATATGTTATACACGTAAGCATTTGGTGAAAATTGAAGCTTCTAGCTGTTAGAATGGGGCCGAAATCGCAAAAAAAAAATATATATACCAGATATACCATCATATATATATTATATATATCACCGATCTCTATGATTTTTTGACACAACAATATATACTATATACGTAAGCAATCGGTGAAATTTTAAGCTTATAACTGTTAAAATGGGGCTAAAATTGCGAATATATTTATATATACTATATATATATACTATATATACCACCATATATATACTATATATACCACCGATCTGTATGATTTTTTCAGACAAAAATATATGCTATATACGTAAGCATTTGGTGAAATTTGAAGCTTCTAGCTGTTAAAATGGGAAAGAAATTGCGCAAAGTTTCTTATCTGAATAATCGGTTGTATGAGATATATACTATGTATACCACCGATCTCAATGATTTTTTCAGACATCAATATATGTTATACACGTAAGCATTTGGTGAACATTGAAGCTTATAGCTGTTAAAATGGGGCCGAAATCGCAAAAAAAAAATATATATTATATATATATATATACTATATATACCATCATATATATATTATATATATCACCTTTCTCTATGATTTTTTGACACAACAATATATACTATATACGTAAGCAATCGGTGAAATTTGAAGCTTATAGCGGTTAAAATAGGGTAGAAATTGCGAAAAGTTTCTTATCTGAACAATCGGTTATATGAGATATATACTATATATACAACCGATCTCTTTGATTTTATCAGACAACAATATATGCCACATACGTAAGCATTCGGTGAAATTTGAAGCATCTAGCTCTTAAAATAGGGCAGCAATTACGAAAAGATTCTTATCTGAAAAATCGGTTGTGGGGGATATATACTATATATACGACCGGTCTCATCAATTTTTTCAGGCAACAATATGTGCAATATACGAAATTATATTGTGAAAAATCCTCTCTTTCTGAAAAATCGGTTGTATGGAGGATATATGCTATAGTGGTCCGATCCGGCCGGTTCCGACAAATGTCTAATCGGACACCCAAATATACCCGTTGACCAAATTTTATCAAGATATCTCAAAAATTGAGGGACTAGTTTGCATACAAACAGACAGACGAACAGACGGATAGACGGACATGGCTAAATCAACTCAGATCTTCAACCTGATGATTTCGGTAGATTTAATGGTGGGTCTATCTATTTTCCTTTAAGGACTTACAATTTTCGGTTTCGTGACGAAATTAATATACCATTTCATTTTCATGAAAGGTATAAAAAGAAGTAAAGAAGGCTTAGTTCGAGTGTAACCGAACATTACATACTCAGCTGGGAGCTTAGCTGCGTTGGTTTTGTGGACCAACGGTGAGGTTTTTTGGAAAGATTTTCCTTCGTTCTTTGTCAAATAATAGAAAATCACCGTGTAGGAAAATGAGCCTAGAGTAGCCCTGGAATGAGTTTGTATGGCATGGGTATCAAATGACAGGTGTTAATGAGTATTTTAAAAGGGAGTGGCTCTTAGTTGTATACGTGAAGGTGTTTTCGAGATATCGACCAAAATGTGGACCAGGGTGACTATGAACATAATCTGTCGGGTACCGCTAATTTAAGGTGTGACATCCATTTTACCAAGTCTTTTCTAAAGTTATATTTTGCGTCGGAAAACCAATCAAATGACCATGTTTCATCCCTTTTTTCGTATTTGGAATAGAATTGTGACATTTTTTTCATTTTTCGTAAGTTTCGATATCGAAAAACTGGACGTGGTTATAGTCGGATTTCGCCCATTTTTATTACCAGGATAAAGTTAGTTCAGATAAGTAAATGAACTAAGTTTAGCAAAGATATATCTATTTTTGCTCAAGTTATCGTGTTGATGGCCGAGCGTAAGGACAGGCGGTTGACTATGTATAAAAACTGGGCGTGGATTCAACCGATTTCGCCCATTTTCACAGAAATCAGTTATCGTCATAGAATCTATGCCCATACCAAAGTTCACAAGGATTGGTATATTTTTGTTCGACTTATGACATAAAAAGTATTCTAGACAAATTAAATGAAAAAGGGCGGAGCCACGCCCATTTTGAAATTTTCTTTTATTTTTGTATTTTGTTGCACCATATCATTACTGGAGTTGAATCTTGACATAATTTACTTATTATACTGTAAACATATTAAATTTTTGGTTAAAATTTGACTTAAATTTTTTTTAAGGTGGGCGTGTTCGTCATCCGATTTTGCTAATTTTTATTTAGAACATATATAGTAATAGGAGTAACGTTCCTGCCAAATTTCATCATGATATCATCAACGACTGCCAAATTAGAGCTTGAAAAACTTTTAAATTACCTTCTTTTAAAAGTGGGAGGTGCCACGCCCATTGGCCAAAATTTTACTAATTTTATATTCTGTGCGGAGTAGCACAGGGATCATTTATCGGACCGGACTTATGAAACGTCAGATATTCTAAAATTTTCAGTCTTGAAATGCCCAAATATTCATTCTTAGCTGGATATGCAAGCGATATTGTCACAGTCGTTGCACAAAGGAGTGGCGGGACTAGGGTGCACTCGAACTCTCAGCACAAAATACAAAGTTGTTACTTCTAGCATAAAAGCACATACTGCTGGAAGTTGGCTTTGAGACTTTTTTCCTTTAGTAGCAAAGGTAGACCCTCGACGCGCAAAATCAACAAACACTGAGCAGGCGTCTTTGCTAAGCAGGCGAATGGCAAACATCTGAGGGCCTACAGAAAAAATGAAGTTGCTAAAGGGCATCACCATATCAACTTCAAACTGAGGGCAAACAAAGTTCAGAAAAAGAACCGCTATAAACTATAGGAAGCAAAAAATCATTAGACTCCAAACGACATTTTCGTTGTGAATCTTTTCATGGCAGAAAGACACCTGGGGTAATTGCCAAACAACTGATGAGTGACATCATTAAAAAAAAAAAACTAAATTTACCCTTGGACCTCGGTTTAGTAGGCCAGCATGGTAACACCATACCACGACAGCCGCTGAGACGTAACATCTTGCCATCTTACAAAATAAAGTCGTTCAATATCGATTTAATGTAATAACATCGCACAGAGAGTCCCGATTTGAAAAGAATTTTTTGAATTTTAAAGCTAATCTAAGTGGAAAGGGGAAAGAGACTGAGTAAATGAGAAAGAAACTGATAAAAAAAAGAAGTTAGAGGAAGATATAGAGAGAGGGAGAGAAATGTATACGGAGAAAGGGAGTAAGGGATAAACGAAATGAAGAAGAAAGGGAGAGGGGAAGAGAAGGATAAAACATCTTAAAAGTTATATGGATATACTAAAGTAAGGGCAGGGCAACGTCTGCCAGGTCTCCCAATTCTATCATAATTTTGCTCATACTTTGTGATTTAGAATAGCCTCAATACTTACTCACTTACCTAATTGGCGCTTAACCCTTTAAACGGTTATGGCCGTCCAACAAGGCGCGCCAGTCGCTTCTTCGCCTAGCCAACTGACGCCAATTGGTCACACGAAGGGAGTTTAAATCATTCTCCACCTAGTCCTTCCAGCGGAGTGGGGGCCGCCCTCTTCCTCTGTTCCCATAGGCGGATTCCGTTAAAAACACTTTCTTAGATGCAGCGTCATCTTTCATTTGCATTACATGGCTTAGCCATCGTAGCCATTGAGTTTTAATTCGCTGGATTATGTTAATGTCTGCCTAAAGCTTGTACAGCTCATCATTAAATCTTCTTCGGTACTCGCTATCTCCAACGAGTAGAGGTCCATATATCTTTCATAGAACTTTTCTCTCGAACACTCCCAGATGTTGTCATGGTCATGCTTCTGCACCATATACCAGGACGGTTTCAATAAGTAAAGCATGATTTCTGTTGCCGAGGGAGGACTTTACATTTCAATTGCCTACCTAGTCCAAAGTAGCATTTATAGGCAAGGGTGATGCTTCGCCGGAATTCAGAGCTGATGTTGTATTAACGCTAGTTCACAAATAAACGAAGTCTTTCACTATTTCGAAATTATGGCTGCCAACAGCAGCGTGACTGGCAAGGCGCCTATGCGCTGACCTTTCGCTCGATGACAGCAGGTACTTCGTTTTGTCCTCATTAACCATCAAACCCATCTTTACCGCTTCTTTTTCCAGTTTGAAGTAAGCAGAACTAGCGGTGAGGGTGTTCAGACCATATTGTTCGAGAGCGATTAAGTTCTGCAGCTAGTATAATTTTCTCCAGTATCAAATTAAAACAAGTAAGGAAGGTTAAGTTCGGGTGTAACCGAACATTACATACTCAGTTGACAGCTATGGTGACAGCATAAGGGAAAATAACCATGTAGGAAAATGAACCGAGGGAAACCCTGGAATGTGTTTGTATGACATGTGTATCAAATGAAAGGCATTAAAGAGTATTTTATGAGGGTGTGGGCCATAGTTCTATAGGTGGACGCCATTTAAGGATATAGCCATAAAGGTGGATCAAGGATGACTCTAGAATGCATTTGTACGATATGGGTATCAAATGAAAGTTGTTAATGAGTATTTTAAAAGGGAGTAGTCCTTAGTTCCATAGGTGGACGCCGTTTCGAGATATCGCCACAAAGGTGGACCAGGGGCGACCCTAGAATTGGTTTGTACAATATGGGTATCAAAAGAAAGGTGTTAATGAGCATTTTAAAAGGGAGTGGGCCTTAGTTCTATAGGTGGATGCCGTTTCGAGATATCGCCATAAAGGTGGACCAGGGGTGACTCTAGAATGCGTTTGTACGATATGGGTATCAAAAGAAAGGTGTTAATGAGTATTTTAAAAGGGAGTAATCCTTAGTTCCATAGGTGGACGCCGTTTCGAGATATCGCCATAAAGGTGGACCAGGGGTGACCCTAGAATTTGTTTGTACAATATGGGTATCAAAAGAAAGGTGTTAATGAGTATTTTAAAAGGGAGTGGGCCTTAGTTCTATAGGTGGATGCCGTTTCGAAATATCGCCATAAAGGTGGACCAGGGGTGACTCTAGAATGTGTTTGTACGATATGGGTATCAAATTAAAGGTGTTAGTGAGTATTTTAAAAGGGAGTAATCCTTAGTTCCATAGGTGGACGCCGTTTCGAGATATCGCCATAAAGGTGGACCAGGAGTGACCCTAGAATTTGTTTGTACAATATGGGTATCAAAAGAAAGGTGTTAATAAGCATTTTAAAAGGGAGTGGGCCTTAGTTCTATAGGTTGACGCCGTTTCGAAATATAGCCATAAAGGTGGACCAGGGGAGACTATAGAATGTGTTTGTACGATATGGGTATCAAATTAAAGGTACTAATGAGGGTTTTAAAAGGCAGTGGTTGTTGTTGTATAGGTGGTCGCCTTTTCGAGATATCGCCATAAAGGTGGACCAGGGGTGACTCTAGAATGCGTTTGTACGATATGGGTATCAAATTAAAGGTACTAATGAGGGTTTTAAAAGGGAGTGGTTGTTGTTGTATAGGTGGTCGCCTTTTCGAGATATCGCCATAAAGGTGGACCAGGGGTGACTCTAGGATGCGTTTGTACGATATGGGTATCAAAAGAAAGGTGTTAATGAGTATTTTAAAAGGGAGTAATCCTTAGTTCCATAGGTGGACGCCGTTTCGAGATATCGCCATAAAGGTGGACAAGGGGTGACCCTAGAATTTGTTTGCACAATAGGGGCATCAAACGAAAGGTGTTAATGAGTATTTTAAAAGGGAGTGGGCCTTAGTTCTATAGGTGGACGCCGTTTCGAAATATCGCCATAAAGGTGGACCAGGGGTGACTCTAGAATTCGTTTTTGCAATATGGGTATCAAATGAAAGGTGTTAATGAGTATTTTTAAAGGACGTGGGGCTTAGTTCTATAGGTGGACGCCTTTTCCAGATATCGACCAAAATGTGGACCAGGGTGACCCAGAACATCATCTGTTGGATACCGCTAATTTATTTATATATGTAATACCTGCCAAGATTTTAACGGTTTTTTATTTCGCCCTGCAGAACTTTTCATATTCTTCTACTTAATATGGTAGGCGTCACACCTATTTTACAAAATTTTTTTCTAAAGTTGTATTTTGCATCAATAAACCAATGAAATTACCATGTTTCATCCCTTTTTTCGTATTTGGTATAGAATTATGGCATTTTTTTAACTTTTCGTAATTCTCGATATCGAAAAAGTGGGCGTGGTCATAGTCGGATTTCGTTCATTTTTCATGCCAAGATAAAGTGAGTTCAAGTAATCACGTGGACTAAGTTCATTAAATATATGTCGATTTTTGCTCAAGTTATCGTGTTAACGGCCATTCGGAAGGACAGACGGATGACTGTGTATAAAAACTGGGCGTGGCATTAACCGATTTCGCCCATTTTCACAGAAAACAGTTAACGTCATAAAGTCTATGCCCCTACCAAATTTCAAAAGGATTGGTTAATTTTTGTTCGACTTATGGCGTTAAAAGTATCCTAGACAAATTAAATGAAAAAGGGCGGAGCCACGCCCATTTTGAAATTTTCTTTTATTTTTGTATTTTGTTGCACAACATCATTTCTGGAGTTGAATGTTGACATAATTTACTTATATACTGTAAAGATATTAAATTTTTTGTTAAAATTTACACTTAAAAAAAATTTTTTTTTAAAAGTGGGCGTGGTCCTTCTCCGATTTTGCAAATTTTATTAAGCGTACATATAGTAATAGGAGTAACGTTCTTGCCAAATTTCATCATGATATCTTCAACGACTGCCAAATTAGAGCTTGAAAAACTTTTAAATTATCTTCTTTTAAAAGTGGTCGGTGCCACGCCCGTTGTCCAAAATTTTACTAATTTTCTATTCTGCGTCATAAGTTCAACTCATCTACCAAGTTTCGTCGCTTTATCTGTCTTTTGCAGTGAACTATCGCACTTTTTCGGTTTTTCGAAATTTTCGATATCAAAAAAGTGGGCGTGGTTATATGAGTGCTCAGGAACCTACATACCAAATTTCATCAAGATACCTCAAAATTTACTCAAGTTATCGTGTTAACGGGCGGACGGACGGACGGACGGACGGACGGACATGGCTCAATCAAATTTTTTTTCGATCCTGATTATTTTGATATATGGAAGTCTATATCTATCTCGATTCCTTTATATATTTACAACCAACCGTTATCCAATCAAACTTAATATACTCTGTGAGCTCTGCTCAACTGAGTATAAAAATCGCACGATAGGAGGTCACCCTGTCTGAAACCTCATTTAGTTTCAAACGACTCGGAGAGGTCCTTCCCCATTCTGACTGTGCAGATGATGTTAGGTTAGGTTAGGTTAAACTGGCCGGTGCATGAGGACCTCACATAGACCGAATAAGTCGGTAGTATTACCAGAAGTTTGTTTTAACGACCATACTGAAAAACCCTATCAAAAACTAGGACATATGTTATGAAATAACTCCGTCCTCTTGGCAAATACTAGAAGATTCCTAGAACTTAAGCCACTTGCTGCTTCTAGATCTGACAGCTGTATCACTCCTAATAGATGGAGTCTTAGCCTGGCAAGCGGAGGGCACGAGCACAGAACGTGCTCGATCGTTTCCTCCTCCAACCCGCACTTCCTACATCTGCTATCACTGACCAAGCCTAATTTAAAGGCATGTGACACCAGAAGGCAGTGTCCAGTCAGAATACCCGTCATGAGTCTACAGTCCTCTCTTTTTAATGATAGAAACAACTTTGTAAGTCTAAGGTTGTAGGACCTATGCATAATCTTTGACACTTTACAGCCCCGCGCCTGAACCCACGCCTTTCCCGCTTGGTCAATCATGTGCACCTCTCGCCTTCGCTTAATCTCGCCCAGTCTAATTGGGACGTCTACGGAGCAAGCTCAAGGGATGCGCCCTTTTTAGCTAGTTCACCCGCTTTTTCATTCCCATCTATTCTCATATGCCCTGGGACCCAATATAGATGTATGCTTCACCATGTCCCGATTCTCTCCAGAGACTGCTTACACTCTAACACGCATTTAGATGCTGTGCTATGCGAGATTATTGCCTTAATTTCTGCTTAAATGTCAATATAAAAGTTAACACGTTTGCAGCTTGAGCTATTTTCTTCCAGGCTTTCTACTGCTTTGGTTACGGCTACTATTTCCGCTTGGAAAACGTTACAGTAATCCGGCAGCCTTTAGAATCTGTTTATTTCCGGATCAGCACAGTATAGTGCAGACCCTACTCCTTCCACTACTTTGGAACCATCTGTGTACACATGTATCGCCTCGTCCGCCATTTGAGCACCCTTGCGCCAACCGTTCACCTCTATTTTGGCCTTAAGAACGCCCTCGAAGCGTAGATGGGGAACCAGGTAGTATTTTCGTCTTGTGATTGATGATGCTATACTACTATGGACGTATGGTCGGCACTCAAGCTGCCCCGAGGCACCGAGCCTGGTTGCAGTTGTTACCGCTATGTTTTTTGCTACCAGGTCTACAGGTGGAATGTGCAGAATTGCATACAGTGCAGCTGTCGGGGTTGTTTTCAAGGCATTGCTAGTCTGCATACCCCTTCTAATTTTTTGAGGTAGGTTACTTTTTGTGTGGCTTTCCACCAAACAAGAACTCCATAGTATAGAATAGGGCTTACAATCGCTGTAAAAACCCAATGAGAAATAGAAGGCGAAAAGTCGCACGTACACCCCAGCAGTCTTTTGCATGCATAAAGTGCCGTTGAAGCCTTCTTCAGCCTCTCCTCCACGTTGAGCTTCCATGACAGCTTACTGTCTAGGATGATTCCTAGATATTTTGTGCAAGGTTTCTCCTGTAGGGTCACCCCTCCTAACTTAGGCCTGATCCAATTTGGGACCTTGTACCTCTTTGTAAACAAGACCATATCCGTCTTCTCCGCGTTGATTTTCAACCCGACATTTGATGCCCAGGTATGAATATCCCGAAGCGCCCGATCCATCAAAGATGATCATATGGCTCAGCATCATTTTGCACAGCCGTATAAGTTTTGCGGGGAAACCAAATTCGGACATAGCAGCATATAAGCAGCTCCTTTTCGTGCTGTAGAAGGCGGATTTAATAGAGGTGATGTGGGTCAACTCTTTTTTAGCCTCAATAAAAATGGCGAAAATTCGTTTAATGGTTGAAATTATACCAAAAAGTGCTAAGAAAAACAAAAGTTATTGTTTATACTTAAAAAACGAATTGCATTGAATTAAAATATTGGTGTTTAAATGTCAAAAATAATTGATTTTATCATATTAAATATTATAAACAAATAATTAGCAAAACAGATTTATTAGTGTTGGGAACAAAGGGTCGTAAATAAAAACCTTCACCATTGCACTATTTTAATGTGATCAATTGAATGGTTAATATCAGAATATGAATTATTTATTGCATATTATAAAATAGTTGACGGCCGCGAGCGAGTCAGATTACAGAATAATAAATTTATTTAAACAAAGTGTAGGTGTGATTTTAATTGTGAAAAAAAATATGAGACAAGTATTACTAAAACAAAAAAAAGTTGTACTGCACTTGAACTTGAAAGAGCCATAGGAAGGCAAATAATAGTGCTAAGAATTATAAGTAGAATTGATTGAACTAGTTATGATATTAAATAAATAAACTATAATAAAGTTAGTACTTACAACGAAGTGTTAATGCATTGCATTCCTTCGTTGTATGATGGGCGGGCGTTTTAATGCACAAAGCACCCCAACAAAAAATTATTGATTTCACTTCTGATAGATAAACCTTAGAATTGGCTAAATAAAGTACCACGTACACTTTATCCCTAAGGTAAATAAAAACAAGTGAGGACGGGACTGCTTTCGGCTTTGCCGAAGACTTCATAGCTTTCATGAATGGGGCTGAACAATAATCTTTCTTATCTCGTTCGTAATCTCCAAATAACACTGGTCGACGGCCAAAATTTACCAGAGACGCCGTTATGAAATTCGTATGTAAAACCATCCCCTAATTTCGAAAATCGAGTTCACTTTTGATTCTATAGTACCGTTTTTAAGATATTTGCAATTTACCGTTATTCGAAAAAACCAAAAAGGTGGCTCCCTTTAATTAGTTATATCTCTGCTATAAAACGCTATAAATGCATAATGCATTGTTTTTTGCTCAACCAGATAGTTTTCTAGATATTAGCTTATAATTTCAGATTTTTGTTTTTTTTATGAAAAAATATGAAAAAAAATACTCTTTGCGAGGGCAGCATTCCAAAACCACAACTTTTTTTCCAGATATTTTTTCTTTACGTAAAGCTCTGTCTAATTAAAAAAAAGATAAGCTACCATCGAAGAAAATCGATGCAAAACTACGTAAGTTATAAGCGATCAAATAAAAATACCCAGATTGGGCAATTTCAACGTATACCTCAAAACGTATGTATGGTATAAAGAAGAGTGAAATATCTAGCTATGCTCTGTTTCTATTTAGTTAAAAGTTCAATTTATGAATGAAATTTTCCATATTTTTAACTTTTTTTTAATTTATTTATGTTTATACTATATTCCAGGCATGCTTAACCAACGAACCGATATCATTTCGTTACGATAATTAACGTTAATAAACGAAACAAAGTCATTTAGTTTCGTTTATTAACGTTAAGAACGTCAAATTAACGAAATGATTTCGTTTCGTTTTCTGCCATATCAAAACGAAATCAAATCGTTTATGTTGATTATTAATTTCAAGCTATGCTGGCAAAGCTGATTGATGGCGGAGTCATTAAAGGTGAAAGCATTAGACAAGCTGATTGCAACTTTTCTCATGAATTTTGACAGTACGAACATTTCTCAGAGTATTTTGACATTACCACCAACGAATTACACAAACAAATTACATGGAGTTTGTGTGTGTATGTCCGCTCGCTGTTGCCACCTTACGGCTTCATCATGGCTATAGCATTGCCAGCACAATTCAAACATAAAGTATCACGTTTTTGTTAACGTTTTTAACGTTAACGAAAGCTTTTCGTTTCGGTTAAAAACGAGATACAATTTATCTTGATAATTTCTTTATCGATAATATTTCGAAGTGTTTCAACGGAAACGGTGGAAATTTTTTGATAAACGATTAGCTTAACGTTAAGGTGCATCCCTGCTATATTCTAACAATTTTTATCTTAACTTGATTTTACTATGTAGTCGAAATAATTATGTGTTCTACTTTGACGCTTATTCAGTTTAGGATCGGTTTCTCTTATGAGAAACCAGCAGCAATCACCCATCATTGCCACGTCCCAGAATCCTTGATATCGATTCTCAATTAATTTCATTTGCTGATGAAACCTTTCGCCATGTTCGTCACTTTCGTCGCCAAGATTTGCCGGAAAAAAGCTCAAAATGCAGAAAGTGAATTTTTAAGGACATATTTACGCCTGGAAAGAAAATATTAGTTAGGTAAACAAGTTATAGAATTTTGGGAAACTAATTTTAATAAGCCTTTAAGCCATTTTCGCATAATTGTTGATTAAGTCGTTCACTATCTGCTCGTAGTTAGGGCTTTTGTGTCTACCGGGAAAAGAAGCAACGACCTTTTTAAAGGATTCCCACGCTGCTACCTCAACTGATGAGAGTAGTCTTTTGAATTGATTATTGTTGATCAACTTTTTTATTTGTGCTCCAACAAAAATACCTTCCTTTATCTTGGCTTGAGAAATATCTGGAAAAATTGTTTTCATATAGTCGAATGCTTCGCCTTCTTTGTCCAAAGCTTTAACCAAGTCTTTAATGAGACCGAGCTTGATGTGTAAGGGTGGAAGTATGATTTTCTCTTTCTTGACAAGAGGGGTGTATTTGATGTTATCCACACCAACGGTAAACTCGACTCTTTCCGGCCAATCCTTTCTGACGTAGTGGTCCTTACGAGCTCGGCTATCCCACTTGCAAAGGAAGCAGCAGTGCTTGGTGTAGCCACTTTGTAGACTGCATAGCATTGCAACGAATTTGAGATCCCAACATATTTTCCAATCATGCTCTTCATATTTGATAAATTTTAGTAGTTTTTGCGTTTCCTCGTAGGTTTCCTTTGTATTTACTACATGTACGATCGGGACAGAAGGCTTTTTGTTACCAATATGCAATAATACAGCCTTCAAACTCAGTTTATTGCTGTCTATGAACAATCTTTTGAATCATATGTTTGACCAAACTCTTTGGATAAACCAGGAATGTCGTTGCAGTAGCATATACTGTCTTTCTTGGTATAGTGTTTGGAAAATTCTTCGTGACGAGTTCTACAATATATAACCTTAACATCGGATGACACAAATTTAAATTGTTGCATACGAGAAGTGTGGATCTCGGCCTTTTCCTTGGATAGTTCCAAATATCTTATCCAATCATTAAGTTGTGCTTGTGACAGAACGTTTCTCTCGTTTCCCATGCGAAATGCAGTACCACTTGATTCCCCGCATTCAGATATTACTGTTGACAATGGAACTGGATTCGCAACTGCCGTTGAATGTAGTACTGGTAATGTCACTGTAGTTACGCTGGCATAGGTTACTCTTCTTGATCTTCCAATGCCAAGTACTTTTGTTTGACAAATATAACACTCTATTGAATGGCAAGTAGGTTCTCTCCATATCATTGGTGTATCAAATTTTATTTGTTGTCCTGATTCCGACTGAATCAATTCTACTCGACACGATGTACACAAAGTGTTCGGTGTCCATGGTTTTTCAGCATTTTTAGGCTCAATGCCAAAATACTTGGAGTATAAAGTTTTCATATGATCTGAGAATACTCGTCGTCGCCTTATGATAGTATATTGGCCACACATGAAACAGAACATATCTGGATCGTTATTACAAACAAATTCTCGCGTCCTTTTACTCATTTTATTTTTTTTAATAAATCACGGTTTTGAAATTTGACTTATGAACTGAACTATCTTCGGCGAGCTTTGCAGATGTTGTGAAGTTTCAAGGCGCATTAACTCATATTTATACTCGGAACAAGAATAAAATTGAAAAAATCAAATTTTACCTAGACAGAAAGGTTCCTTTTTATACGAAGCCGGGAAAAGAAAATACTACCTGCTTAAGATGTAGGCTTTAAAAATTTGTTGTGTCTTATAATTTTGAAAATCTACCTGCATACTTACCCATAAGTGACGGAAATACATGTTTATAACTACATGCCTACAGCAGGTTTCGAACCCAACCACTCTTCCTTTCGATGCAACCTCTCTACCTACTATAAAACAATTCGAGTATTAAAAGTACTATCTGATTTATTTAAAGAAAAAGTATTATCATTGTTATGGTGTTATTCGTTTATCCGGATAATATCCCATTTGCACTTTATACCTTTAATATATGTATGTATACATACATTGAAGTTGCTCAACCTGGGTATTTTTATTGGATCGCTTATAACTTACGTAGTTTTACATCGATTTTATTCAATGATAGCTTATCTTTTTTCTAATTAAACAGAGCTTTACGTAAAGAAAATCTGGATAAAAAGTTGTGGTTTTGGAATGTTGCCCTCGCAAAAAGTAATTTTTTTCATATTTTTTCACAAAAAAAACAAAAATCTGAAATGATAAGCTAATATCTCGAAAACTGTCAGGTTGAGCAAAAACAAATGTATGACGTATTCATAGAAAATTTTATCATCTTTCCGATTCTGTAAACTTTTTTGCAACTGCTTCATCCGTTCGTGAGATATACGTAATTAAAGGGAGCCATCTTTTTGGTTTTTTCGAATAACGGTAAATTGCAAATATCTCAAAAACGGTACCATAGAATCAAAAATGAACTCAATTTTAGAAATCAGGGGGTGATTTTACATACGAATTTCATAACGGCGTTTCTGGTAAAGAGAAAAAGTTGAAATTCGTGGTCCAGTCTAATCGGATGTATAAGATAAGAAATATACAAATGTACATACCTAAACAATTTTTAAGATAAATATAAAATAAAAAATAACAAAAAACCCCCTTATCTGAACGATCGGTTTTATGAGATATATATTATATATAGCTCCGATCGAAATGATTTTTACAGGAAATCTTCTATGATTATTAGAATAAATATCATAAAGTTTAACGTTTTTATATTGGAAATTAAGGGAGAAATGGCCTAAAATATTTCTATCTGAACGATCGGTTGTATGGGATATATATTATATATAGATCCGATCGAAATGATTTTTACAGGAAATCTTCTATGATTATTAGAATAAATATCATAAAGTTTAACGTTTTTATATTGAAAATTAAGGGAGAAATGGCCAAAAATATTTCTATCTGAACGATCTGTTGTATGGGATATATATTATGTATAGATCCGATCGAAATGATTTTTACAGGAAATCTTCTATGATTATTAGAATAAATATCATAAAGTTTAACGTTTTTATATTGAAAATTAAGGGAGAAATGGCCAAAAATATTTCTGTCTGAACGATCGGTTGTATGGGATATATATTATATATAGATCCGATCGAAATGATTTTTACAGGAAATCTTCTATGATTATTAGAATAAATATCATAAAGTTTAACGTTTTTATATTGGAAATTAAGGGAGAAATGGCCAAATATATTTCTATCTGAACGATCGGTTGAATGGGTTATATATTATATATAGATCCGATCCAAATGATTTTTACAGGAAATCTTCTATGATTATTAGAATAAATATCATAAAGTTTAACGTTTTTATATTAGAAATTAAGGGAGAAATGGCCAAAAATATTTCTATCTGAACGATCGGTTGTATGGGATATCTAATATATATTATAAATGGCAAAGTTTGGATGTTTGGATGTTTGGATGTTTAGATGTTTGGATGTTTGGATGTTTGGATGTTTGGATGTTTGGATGTTTGGATGTTTGTCCAGACGTTTGTCTTTGTGACTCAATCACGCAAGAACGGCTGGACGGATTTGTATGAAATTTGGCATGCATATAGCCAATAGTCTAGAAGGATCTACTAGCTATATATTTTTCAAAAGGGGCGTGGTCTCCGCCCCCTAGGAACAGTTATAATTTAATTATTATATTTTTTTGTCTTTGCGACTGAATCACGCCAGAACGGCTTCACGGATTTTGATGAAATTTGGGACAGAGATAATAGGCTACTGGCGAAATTTTTTTCGAACATGGAAAGGGGGAAGGGGGTCCCACGACCCCTTCGAATAATTACTTTTTAACAATTTTTACACATTATAACTTTACGTATACTGACCTTCACCAATAATACAAACTCAATGGGTGAAATAAGTCGAGGGCTTACAAAGTGAGCAGTGATACACCCCCCCCCCCCCCCCCCCCTTCCCCTCTCGTGCAAAATCTATAAATTGTTATAACTCAATGTAAATTTTGTCCTAAAATCAATAATTTTTGGTATCTGGCTCATACAGATCGAGATCTAAACAATTTTGGAAAAACGATCAGTGGTACTCTCCTCCTCCCGCCATCCGCCCTCCTTCAATTGCTTTTATTAGCACGCTTTTATTAGCTTTACCTGTATGTTTCTTTGTAACTCTTCATTCGTTCCAACGCGCCTGTTGCCTTATTAAAATGGTTTTATAATTATCTTCACCCTATTTGTAATCCCGTTTGGGTCATCTCGAGACCCTTCAGGGATCATTTCTGGATGGTTTTCGGGATCCGTCCGCGATCCCGCCGGGGTCATTTCTGGACTTTTTCGGGACTATTCCGGGATTATTTTGGAACCCTTCCGGGATCATTTGTGTATAGTTTTCGGGATCCGTCCGGGATTCCGTCGGGATTATTTTGGGACATTTTCGGGACTATTCCGGGATCATTTCGGGACTATTTCGCGATCATTTGGGGACCCTTCCGGCATCATTTCTGGACGTTTTTCGGGATCCGTCCGGGATCCCGTCGGGGTCATTTCGGAACTTTTTCTCGACTAAGACGGGATCATTTGGGGAGCCTTTCGGCATCATCTCTGGATGGTTTTCGGGATCCGTCCGGGTCCCGTCGGGGTCATTTCTGGACTTTTTCTCGACTGATACGGGATCATTTGAGGACCCTTTCGGCATCATTTCTGGATGGTTTTCGGATTCCGTCCGGATCCCGTCAGGGTCATTTCGGGGCCCTTTCTCGACTAATACGGGATCATTTGGGGACCCTTTCGGCATCATTTCTAAATGGTTTTCGGGATCCGTCCGGGATCCCGTCGGGGTCATTTCGGGACTTTTTCTCGACTAATACGGGATCATTTGGGGACCTTTTCGGCATCATTTCTGTGTGGTTTTCGGGATCCATTCGGGATCCCTTCAGGGTCATTTTGGGACTTTTTCTCGACTAATACGGGTTCCTTTGAGGTACCTTGTGGCCTCATTTCTAGACGGTTTTCGGGATCCATCAGGGATCCCGTCGGGGTCATTTCTGGACTTTTTCTCGACTAATACGGGATCATTTGGGGTAGCTTCCGGCATCATTGCTAGATGGTTTTAGGGATCCGTCCGGGATCCCGTCTTGGTCATTTCGGGACTTTTTCTCGACTTATACGGGATCATTTGGGGACCCTTTCGGCATCATTTCTCGATGGTTTTCGGGATCCGTCCGGAACCCGTCGGGGTCATTTCGGGACTTTTTCTCGACTAATACGGGATCATTTGGGGACGCTTTCGGCATCATTTCTGGATGGGTTTCGGGATCCCGTCTTGGTCATTTCGGGACTTTTTCTCGACTTATACGGGATCATTTGGGGACCTTTTCGGCATCATTTCTGTATGGTTTTCGGGATCCGTTCGGGATCCCTTCAGGGTAATTTTGGGACTTTTTCTCGACTAATACGGGTTCATTTGAGGTACCTTCCGGCATCATTGCTAGATGGTTTTCGGGATCCGTCCAGGATCCAATCAGGGTAATTTCGGGACTATTTTGGGATCATTTGGGTTACCTTCCGGCACCATTTCTATATGATTTTGAGGATCCGTCCGGGATCCCGTCGGGGTTATTTCGGAACTTTTTCTCGACTAATACGGGATCATTTGGCGACCCTTTCGGCATCATATCTGAATGCTTTTCGGGATCTGTCCGGGAACCCGTTGGGGTCATTTCGGGACTTTTTCTCGACTAATACGGGATCATTTGGGGACGCTTTCGGCATCATTTCTGGATGGTTTTCGGGATCCGTCCGGGATCCCGTCTTGGCCATTTCGGGACTTTTTCTCGACTTATACGGGATCATTTGGGGACCCTTTCGGCATCATATCTGGATGCTTTTCGGGATCCGTCCGGGAACCAGTCGGGTTCATTTCGGGACTTTTTCTCGACTAATACGGGATCATTTGGGGACGCTTTCGGCATCATTTCTGTATGGTTTTCGGGATCCGTCCGGGATCTCGTCGGGGTCATTTCGGGACTATTTCGGGATCATTTGGGGTACCTTCCGGCATCATTTCTAGATGGTTTTGAGGATCCGTCCGGGATTCCGTCGGGGTCATTTCGGGAATTTTTCTCGACGAATACGGGATCATTTGGGATGCTTTCCGCATCATTTCTGGATGATTTTCGGGATCCGTCCGGTATCCCGTCGGGGTCATTTCGGGACTATTTCGGGATCATTTGGGGTACCTTCCGGCATCATTTCTAGATGGTTTTCGGGATCCGTCCGGGATCCCGTCGGGGTCATTTCGGTACTATTTCGGGATCATTTGAGGTAACTTCCGGCACCATTTCTAGATGGTTTTAGGGATCCGTCCGGGATCCCGTCAGGGTCATTTCGGGACTATTTCGGGATACCTTCCGGCATCATTTCTGGATAGTTTTCGGGATCCATCCGGGATCCCGAAGGGGTCAATTCAGGACTTTTTCTTGACTAATACGGGATGATTTGGGGACCTTTTCGGCATTATTTCTGGATGCTTTTCGGGATCCGTCAGGAATCCCGTCGGGGTCATTTCGGGACTTTTTCGGGGCTAATACGGGATAATTAGGGGAGCCTTTCGGCATCATTTCTGGATGGTTTTCGGGATCCGTACGGGATCCTGCCAGGGTCATTTCGGGACTATTTCGGGATCATTTGGGGTACCTTCCGGCATCATTTCTATATGATTTTGAGGATCCGTCCGGCATCCCGTCGGGGTTATTTCGGGGCTTTTTATCGACTGGTATCGGATCATTAGGGGACCCTTTCGGCATAATTTCTGGATGGTTTTCGGGATCCGTCCGGGATCCCTTCCGGGTCATTTCGGAACTTTTTTGGGACTATTTGGGGATCATTTGGGATATTTTCCGGCATCATTTCTGTATGGTATTCGGGATCATTTGGGGTACCTTCCGGCATAATTTCTGGATGGTTTTCGGTCATTTCGGGACTATTAGGTGATCTTTTGAGGACATTCCGGCATCATTTCTGGATAGTTTTTGGGATCCGTGAGGGATCCCGTCGGGGTAATTTCTGGACTTTTCAGATATTGTTTCGGGATTATTTTGGGTTTCCAAGATCATTTCTGGACGGATGTCGAGATCTGTCCGGGATCCCGTCAGGGTCATTTATGAGTCCGTTCGAGATCCCGTCAGGGTCATTTCGGGACTATTAGGGGATCATTTGAGGACCTTTCCGGCATCATTTCTGGATAGTTTTCGGAATCCGTCTGGGATCCCGTTGGGGTCATTTCAGGACTTTTTCGGGACTAATACAGGATCATTTTGGGACCCTTCCGGAATCATTTCTGTATGGTTTTCGCGATCCGTCGTGGATCCCCTAAGAACCCTTCCTGGATATTTTCTGGATGGTTTTTGAGAACCGTCCGGGAGCCCGTCAGGGTCATTTCGGAACTTTTTCGGGACTATTTCGGGATCATTTTGGTACCCTTCAGGCATCATTTCTTTGTGGTTCTCTGGATAAGTCTAGAATCGTGTCGTTGTCATTTCGGGTTTTCATTTTCGGGTTTTTCCGGGAACTTTTGGAGGCCCTTCCGTGGCATTTCTAAATTGTTTTCGGGATCTGTCCGCGATAGCGTCGGGGTCTTTTCGTAGATTTTTCTGGATAATTTCGGGATCATTTGGGGATCCTGTCAGGTTATCAGCTCATTTAGTTCTTTTTTTACTCAATTACAAAAATAAAATGTATTGGACAGAAACATCTTTTTAAACAGATAACTTGAAAAGCAGACTAACGTGAATATCCCATATATTTAATTTTCTCCTTGCGGACGGGGCCGCGGGTAAAGGCTAGTATATTATATATAGCTCCGATCGAAATGATTTTTACAGGAAATCTTCTATGATTATTAGAATAAATATCATAAAGTTTAACGTTTTTATATTGGAAATTAAGGGAGAAATGGCCTAAAATATTTCTATCTGAACGATCGGTTGTATGGGATATATATTATATATAGATCCGATCGAAATGATTTTTACAGGAAATCTTCTATGATTATTAGAATAAATATCATAAAGTTTAACGTTTTTATATTGAAAATTAAGGGAGAAATGGCCAAAAATATTTCTATCTGAACGATCGGTTGTATGGGATATATATTATATATAGATCCGATCGAAATGATTTTTACAGGAAATCTTCTATGATTATTAGAATAAATATCATAAAGTTTAACGTTTTTATATTGAAAATTAAGGGAGAAATGGCCAAAAATATTTCTATCTGAACGATCGGTTGTATGGGATATATATTATATATAGATCCGATCGAAATGATTTTTACAGGAAATCTTCTATGATTATTAGAATAAATATCATAAAGTTTAACGTTTTTATATTGAAAATTAAGGGAGAAATGGCCAAAAATATTTCTATCTGAACGATCGGTTGTATGGGATATATATTATATATAGATCCGATCGAAATGATTTTTACAGGAAATCTTCTATGATTATTAGAATAAATATCATAAAGTTTAACGTTTTTATATTGGAAATTAAGGGAGAAATGGCCAAAAATATTTCTATCTGAACGATCGGTTGTATGGGATATATATTATATATAGATCCGATCGAAATTGTTTTTACAGGAAATCTTCTATGATTATTAGAATAAATATCATAAAGTTTAACGTTTTTATATTGGAAATTAAGGGAGAAATGGCCTAAAATATTTCTATCTGAACGATCGGTTGTATGGGATATATATTATATATAGATCCGATCGAAATGATTTTTACAGGAAATCTTCTATGATTATTAGAATAAATATCATAAAGTTTAACGTTTTTATATTGGAAATTAAGGGAGAAATGGCCTAAAATATTTCTATCTGAACGATCGGTTGTATGGGATATATATTATATATAGATCCGATCGAAATGATTTTTACAGGAAATCTTCTATGATTATTAGAATAAATATCATAAAGTTTAACGTTTTTATATTGGAAATTAAGGGAGAAATGGCCTAAAATATTTCTATCTGAACGATCGGTTGTATGGGATATATATTATATATAGATCCGATCGAAATGATTTTTACAGGAAATCTTCTATGATTATTAGAATAAATATCATAAAGTTTAACGTTTTTATATTGAAAATTAAGGGAGAAATGGCCAAAAATATTTCTATCTGAACGATCGGTTGTATGGGATATATATTATATATAGATCCGATCGAAATGATTTTTACAGGAAATCTTCTATGATTATTAGAATAAATATCATAAAGTTTAACGTTTTTATATTGAAAATTAAGGGAGAAATGGCCAAAAATATTTCTATCTGAACGATCGGTTGTATGGGATATATATTATATATAGATCCGATCGAAATGATTTTTACAGGAAATCTTCTATGATTATTAGAATAAATATTATAAAGTTTAACGTTTTTATATTGAAAATTAAGGGAGAAATGGCCAAAAATATTTCTATCTGAACGATCGGTTGTATGGGATATATATTATATATAGATCCGATCGAAATGATTTTTACAGGAAATCTTCTATGATTATTAGAATAAATATCATAAAGTTTAACGTTTTTATATTGAAAATTAAGGGAGAAATGGCCAAAAATATTTCTATCTGAACGATCGGTTATATGGGATATATATTATATATAGATCCAATCGAAATGATTTTTACAGGAAATCTTCTATGATTATTAGAATAAATATCATAAAGTTTAACGTTTTTATATTGGAAATTAAGGGAGAAATGGCCTAAAATATTTCTATCTGAACGATCGGTTGTATGGGATATATATTATATATAGATCCGATCGAAATGATTTTTACAGGAAATCTTCTATGATTATTAGAATAAATATCATAAAGTTTAACGTTTTTATATTGGAAATTAAGGGAGAAATTGCCAAAAATATTTCTATCTGAACGATCGGTTGTATGGGATATATATTATATATAGATCCGATCGAAATGATTTTTACAGGAAATCTTCTATGATTATTAGAATAAATATCATAAAGTTTAACGTTTTTATATTGGAAATTAAGGGAGAAATGGCCAAAAATATATCTATCTGAACGATCGGTTGTATGGGATATATATTATATATAGATCCGATCGAAATGATTTTTACAGGAAATCTTCTGTGATTATTAGAATAAATATCATAAATTTTAACGTTTTTATATTGGAAATTAAGGGAGAAATCGCCAAAAATATTTCTATCTGAACGATCGGTTGTATGGGATATATATTATATATAGATCCGATCAAAATGATTTTTACAGGAAATCTTCTATGATTATTAGAATAAATATCATAAAGTTTAATGTTTTTATATTGGAAATTAAGGGAGAAATGGCCAAATATATTTCTATCTGAACGATCGGTTGAATGGGTTATATATTATATATAGATCCGATCCAAATGATTTTTACAGGAAATCTTCTATGATTATTAGAATAAATATCATAAAGTTTAACGCTTTTATATTAGAAATTAAGGGAGAAATGGCCAAAAATATTTCTATCTGAACGATCGGTTGTATGGGATGTATATTATATATAGCTCCGATCGAAATGATTTTTACAGGAAATCTTCTATGATTATTAGAATAAATATCATAAAGTTTAACGTTTTTATATTGGAAATTAAGGGAGAAATGGCCAAAAATATTTCTATCTGAACGATCGGTTGTATGGGATATATATTATATATAGCTCCGATGAAAGTGATTTTTTCAGGATATCTTCTATGATATATTAGATTATATATCACGAGTTTCACGTTTATACTTTATAATTGCAGGAATGTCCAAAATCGTCTTATATGAACGATCGGTTGTATGGATATATGTTATAGTGGTCCGATCCTACCGGATCCGACAAATGTCTAATATAATACAAAAATATATCCTTTTGCCAAATTTCCTTGAGATATCTCAAAATTTGAGGTACTAGTTTGCGTTCAAACAGACAGACGGACAGACTATATCAACATGGCTATATCAACTCAGTTCGTCGCCCTGATCAATTCGGTATACTTAATAGTGAGTCTATCTTCTATATTTCTCAGCGTTACAAACATCGGACCACAGTTAATATACCATTTCATGTTCATGAAAGGTATAATAAAAAACATTGCTTAAACTTCAGCGAGATACATGATAAATAAAATTTAACTATAGTCGATTAATTGTCGCAAAATTTTTAAGAAAACTGGAGTTTTATACATTTCGTGAAAATGAAATGGTATATTAAGTTCTTCACGAATGCCGAAATTGTAAGTCCTTAAAGGAGAAGAGACAGACGCACCAATAAGTATACCGAAATGAACAGGATGAAGGGGTGAGTCGATTTAGCCATGTCCGTCTGTCAGTCTGTGTGTTGGTATGCAAACTAGTCCCTAAGTTTTTGAGATATCTCGATAAAGTTCGGTGAGCGGGTATATTTAGATGCATGGTTTCCACTTCATATTTTCATTTGGGACCAAATCTTAAAAAAAGGACAACATTTTTGTTTTATTTTACTTGTATACAAACAGTTCGGTATTTAATATTTATTTATGTTTCTTTGGTTTCCTACATAAAATTTTTACAAATATAGAAAAATAGGAGACGCTTTAATTCAAACTTGACAAATAAAATTAATGTGTATCTCTTTCACCTACCAAACATTGTGAACCTAGTTTTGCTTAATTGCAATTAAATAATGTAGCGAATTTACTGCAAATCCTCTTATTTGCAACCTTCTGCTAACGTTCGAATCACCAAACTGTTGAGTAAATAACTCCACTATTCAATAATGCAAAATGGCCTTTATTAAAGTATTCACAATAACACTACTATTGCTCGCCAGATAGCGTCTTAAATCAAAGTGATTGTTGTGCCTCTACTGTTGCTGCCTTTTATACTCTGTGATTTCTCGTTCGTATACTTCTAGGCGCTTCCATTTCTAAAATTTACTAGTTGGTTATCAGCTATAAAACTACTACGTTTATAGCTTCTCATATGCGCGTGTATATGTGAGCACAATTATAATTGAATAATTTTGGAGCATCTCAGATAAGATATCTGCATGTGTTTGTGTGTCTCTTCTCCGCTGCGTGGACGTACATATGTGTAAACATAATCATTTATTTATTGATGTGCATACAAGTCACAGCTTAGCATCGTCTTAGAGATGATAGTATCCCTCAATGTTGCTAATATTCGTCACAATAAAATGAATAGCGCAGTTAGGCTTTAGTAAGGAAAGGTTCAAAAATTTGCGGTGTTTCAAAACTCAGTAAATCATAAATAAAACTAAGAAACTACAAACGTTAATGCTATTTTTATAGATTCTTACTTTTCCCCTAATGTTTAAACTTTATACCAGAGCCTAGATTCAGAAAGTGTGAGTTCTGAGCTCACATTTACTGAATCAAGCCCTAGGCCTCAGATTAAAAATCAAGCGTTTTAAAAGTTTCAACTGTGCAATAACGGATCACGGATCACATGTAATTAGGTGCGAAAAACTAGTTAATATTGTTGTTATTTAAGTTTATGGGGTTCTGAAATCACCTACGGGAATAGTTTAAAAAAAAGACGCCAAAAATGTAAATATCGACGTTCCAAACGAGAAGAAATGCTTTCGAAATTTTCGCATAGAGCTCTTGTAAAAAATGTTAAAGTTGTTACTTTTTGTTTCGCACGTTGTCCTTCACAAATTCTCAATATCTCTTGGTATGCTTAAACATAAATTAAGTGAGTGGCAAGTACACTTAAAATAAAAGATGTTAGCTTCATTCTTTTACTTAGTTTTAAGTTCATTGTCATATATATTATAGACACACGTGTATTTGAAATAAATCCTTTCAGCTCGATTAGTGACAAAAATATATTGCCCAACTATCTCTTTCTTTCCTTTTTAATGCCTCGCCTAAATTATATTCTAGGTGAAATGGCATTATTATGCTTAAAAACAAAAACAATTATACTACATTTTACTGATTGTGAAATTTTTGTGATAAGAAGTCTATTGAAAATGATATGTAGGTTATGAATGTGTGGCAATATTTTAATGTCACTTCTACAGAACTGTATGTAATATTTGTTCCAAATATGAGCCAAATCGGACCACAAATACGAGTATTTTGAATATCTCGATCTTGCGCCACCTACTGGTTATTTTTTTTCATAGGTCGCTATGTATTCATGTATGTAATATGTGTTCCAGATATGAGCCAAATTGGACCACAAATACGATTTTTTTAATATCTCGATCCTTGCGCCACCTAGCGGCGATTTTCTTCATATGTCGCTTTCTATTCATGTATGTATTATGTTCCAAATATGAGCCAAATCGGACCACAAATACGATTTTTTTAAATCTTTCGATACTTACGCCACCTATCGGATTTTTTTTCTTATTATTGCACTGGCTTCGTGTTCTGAACTATATTCCAAGTTTCAAACGTGTAGCTTATCGGGAAGTTACTTAAATTTCAATTACAAAATTCGTGCCAGCCAGCCAGCGAGCCTGTCAAGTCAAGCTAAATAAAACCGTTTAAAAACGGATGAGATCGGTATATACATATAGCATATGTCCCCACAACGGATTGTTCAGATAGAAAACTTTTCGCAATTTCTACACACAGTTAAAACGTTCAAATTTCACCAAATGCTTCGTATATAGCATACGTTGTTATCTCATTGAAATTAAAGAGATCAGTGGTATATTATATACCCCATATAAAGTGTAATTTCTGCCCCCTTTTTAACGGTTAGAAGCTTAAAATTTCATCAAATACTTACGTTTACGGCATATATTGTTGTGATAAGTGACTAATGGTCAAAGCTATTTCATGCAGACCACAAAAAACGCGAAACTTTGCATACTCACAAAAAGCACCTTCCTATTTATACTCAGCTGCGCAGACCTCACAGATTATATGAATTTTGTTCGCATAACGTTAACACGTAACGACAAAAACTAGTCGAGATAGATATATACTTATATATATCAATATGATCTGGGCGAAAAAAGAAATTCATTTGGCCATGTCCGTCCGTCCGTCCGTGAACACGATAACTTGAGTAAATTTTGAGGTATCTTAATGAAATTTGGTATGTAAGTTCATGGGCACTCATCCAGATAGCTATTTAAAATGAGCGAAATCGGACAATAACCACGCCCACTTCTTCGATATCGAAAATTTGGAAAAACTCTCAAAAAGTATTTTTAAATTTATTTGCCCCGTAACCTCAACGTAAAAACTAAAAATGAATTTTCTATGTTTACCAATCTATATTTAAATAGTAGGTAGGTGATTGTAAAAATTAAACCAGGAATTAAAAGTCAGTCGGTGCCTTATTATAAGTCCTGTACAAGCCTGGTTTTTTATGTGCAATTAGACCTAAAATAAGATTAAAATATGGTGTACTGTTTCTTATTCCACTTGATTCATACACTTTATAATTAAGCAATCGTGCTCGCCTTTTGTTTGCCTGATTCTTAATGGGCCATAAGCTTTTCATAAAGGGTCCTAATATAGCAAGTAGTATCTCATATTAAGGCCTTATGTATTTAAGCGATATTTAATTTGGTCCATAAGCCTTATAATGAGGTAGTAATACTAGAGCTAATGGATTATAATAATTTTTATTTAAGCCTTATTTAATATAGGCTATAAGCAAGGGCGGATCGAGGAAAATTTTTCAGGGGGTTCATATTTAAAATCTTTCTTAATTAGAACATTCACAACAAAAACGAAAAGATAATAATAATAATCCATAATGTTGTTAGCAAAGTATTTGCGGGACCGGCACCGGTAACCTCAACAACAGGGACAAAACATAAAAAGTCTTCGCGAGGAACGTTTTTTTATGGTGGATTGGACATATCGAAATCCAGTTGTGAATTGCTCGGTTCCACTAATATAAAATATATGTGACCTAGTCTATGAAAAGGTGGCTTATGACTCAAAAAAGAAATTGCGAGAAACAGCTGTTAACAGCTGTTTTTTTTTAGTCATGAGCCACCTTTTCAAAGACCGAGTCACATATAATGTAATTAATTAAAATATGATATTGTGCATCTGTGCACACATGCATATAATTATCAATTCACGCTTAAAAAACTCATAAAACTTTCATTGAGATAACTGGTAATCTAACTTAAGTGTTCTTGCAGGGAACATCTGCTCTTCGAAATGTTGCTTTGCTCATTGCGTTTCCAATGAAAATTGTGTAATGCTTGACAGGTGCATATGCGTGTACTTTGTTTAGGTATTATAATGGTTCGCTATGGAAATATGATATGCAACGATGCAAGCCCAATTGCACCTGATCGTGAACTGCGCTCCAGAATTGTTACTTTTTAACTTAGGGAACGTACCCAAACTATGTGACCCATTTTCTACAACTTTTTATCCCACTCCCCCCTCCTCGGTGACCTACAGTGGTATATTTTAAGACTCCTCTCCCCCTTTAGTTTTCACGTAGTAGTTCAAGGATGATTTTAAATTATTTTTTGGAACATTTTGATTGATTTATATTTGTTATTTATATTTGTTTTTATTAATTCGGCACCCGCCGCGTTACGCGAAGCGTGCGTGCATACATATAATTATAAGTTAATAATATTAAGAAGAAAAAATGTATTTAAAAACATATTCGAACAACAACTTAATTTATAAAGTCTTTTTCTTTTTTATTTCTTTTCATCTAATTCAACTTTAACGAATACGCTTCCAGCATCAAGCCACTGGGATACATCGTAGATTATGGGAGCAGTGGCATCAGGAGTTTCTTCAGACGTGATTATTTTTTCCTCGTAGACAGCCTCGATGTCTATCCACTCCGCGCTTTGCTCCACGATACATAAGATCTCTATTGGTCTCCTGGAGAGGGCCTGCAGAGGTCGCATGCGAGACACGTCGTCCACTGCATTACCGTGCACGTTTTTCTGATGATTTTTCATGGAAATTTTTGACGCGAAATAAACTCCACAAAAAAAAATTTCAAGATTTTCTAGAGATTATTGACTACGTGATAAAGTCTCAATCTCTCCCCTCCCCCCTGTGACCAGGTGTAATACCTAAAGAAACCCACCCTCCCCCTAAAGGGGTCACGTTATTTGGGTACGTTCCCTGACATCCAGATTAGTATGGTCCTCCTCTGCATGCCTTGGCAGCTTCGCTGGTTTTAATTCTTCTGGTTCAACTGATACCACTGTATACGGTTTTAAGTTTTAAACACTAAACAACGAATCAATCGTTCTCGAACACTAAGGGTCTGAAATTTCATTCTATATTCACGTTTGTGAATGTGAAAGCGGAATAAATTTTTAAAAATTCACGTATGTGTGTAAACTAAGAGCGAACGAAGGTACATAAATTAATTTATCCGAACCTTGGTATTTTCATTTATATTATCACTTAAACAGTTAGTTTTGCTAGCGCATTACTGCCTACGCTACAAGAACACTGAATGAGAATATTCACAAATTATGTGCGTCTATTGCATATCTCGGAAATTTGTAAAAGGGAACAGCTGTGATAATCATTTTATGGTTCATATGACTGTCGAAATTTCGTAGTTACTTAAAGTTGGTTGCATCTTTTTTGATATATACTCCATAGGAAATTATGTCTAAAAGCTGCAACTGACTTAAGTACCCACTTAATTTTTACTATGAGTAATTAAATCGTATAAACAAAGCTCGTATAAATTCTTCTTACATATGCGCCGTGGTCGTGGAGCGAATGTGGACCGGAGTGTGTTTCAAGTACAAGTATGACGGTAATATGGTATGAAAAAGTCATAATTATACCTTTCATGAACATGAAATGGTATATTAACTTTGGTCCGATGTTTGTAACGTTGAGAAATATAGAAGATATACTCACCATTAAGTATATCGAATTGATCAGGGCGACGAACTGAGTTGATATAGCCATGTCCGTCTGTCCGTCCGTCCGTCTGTCTGTTTGAACGCAAACTAGTCCCTCAAATATTGAGATATCTCAATGAAATTTGGCACAAGGATGTATTTTTGTATTATATTAGACATTTGTCGGATGCGGTAGGATCGGACCACTATAACATATATCTCCCATACAAGCGATCGTTCAGATAAGACGTTTTTGGTCATTCCTGCCGCAATTTAGAAAGTATAAACGTGAAACTCGGCGATATATATTCTAATACCTCATAGAAGATATCTTGATAAAATCACTTTGATCGGAGCTATATATAGTTATATCCCATACAACCGATTGTTCAGATAGAAAGATTTTTGGCCATTTCTCCCTTAGTTTCCAATATAAAAAAGTCAAACTTGGTGATATATATTATAATATATCATAGAAGATTTCCTGTAAGAATCATTTCGATCCAAGCTATATATAATATATATCCCATACAACCGATTTTCAGATAAGGGGGTTTTTCCCATTTTTTATTTTATATTTATCTTAAAAATCGTTTAGGTTCGTACATCTGTTCACTATATATTTCTTATCTTATACATCCGATTATTCTGAGATTACGAACGGGATAAGATTATTGTTCAGTCCCATTCATGAAAGGTATGAAGTCTTCGGCACAGCCGAAGACAGTCCCGTCCTTACTTGTTTTTATCTGTCATCGCTTATCACATAGAAATCACTTCTAGTGACTCGATTGTGTTTGATATAAAATACGTTGAAGCTTTTTCAAAAAGCGGATAGTTCGAATCAGCTCTGGCTATACGCCTTATGCATATCGTCATCTTTCAGATAAACCTTAGGCCTGATAACATAAATACAGGAAAATAAGGAGTAATATTAGGAATACGCCATACAACTACTAATCCTTATTGAATTAAGGCCTGATACCATAAGCCTTTTGGCCATATGATATAAGCCTTATATACGGTGCCAATTTTCTTGCAGGACGCTAGACGTTAATATATACTTACACAATTTGCTGCTTCGAATAAAATTTAAAATTTCTTTTCCTTCGTTTTTTTCTCTCGTTCTTTGTTTATTTTTGCAATTAGTTACGATGTGTATTACAATTCGTTTTATATTGACTTTATTTATTAAGACGCAAATTATATGAATAGTAAATTAACATCAATAATATATACACAAAAATACACGCATAAATAATAGCAAATATTTATATATGTACATAAATATCTTTCGTACATTTAGACTAATTTGGCAAAAATTGCTAATAGATTTACAAACATAAATATGTATTAAGTGTTCTATAAATCTGAATTTATATAATCAATAAACTTAAGTAATTTATATGCTTCAATAGTTTACATTGTTTGTGTTTAGTTTTGCTTAGGCAATAGTTGAATTAAATAAATAAATAATCATTTGGAGCTATAGCTATTTTGCAAGCTTTTGAGTATTACATTCGTACTTATATTAATTTACGTTTTGAGTTTTTTTATGCTTTTGTTAGAAAAGGAACAATTCAAGGTAATCTTTTCTACCTTTCATAGGATATATTGCGAAGTATAAGCAATATTTGGTTATGATTTTTTTTATGATTTAATGTTTTAGAATATAGATTAATTTGAATAATTTAGCAATTTAAGTTGTTCACGAATTGTGAAAAGAATTTATACTATACTAGACGTTGTCCTGCCCTAAATTGGGCCTATCTGCATACATTTTATTAAGCTTTTTTCCGTCTGACTCTGCCCTCCCCCTCCCCCCCCCCCCTTCTTCACTTTTTCCTAATCTTTTAATGCACTCCTCCCTCCGTCTTTGTTGCTTCATCTATCTCCATCTTCGTCTCATTCTATCTCTTTCTCAATCTCCTTCTCTCTTTTCTCTTCTCTCAATTTCTTCTCATTCTTCTGCATCCCTTATTGCCTGTCCCAGAGGGTGGTTTGTATTTTATTCCAGTCCCAGTCCAGGTCCCAGCCCCACTCCGAGTCCCAGTCCCAGTACCACTCCGAGTCTCAGTCCCATAATAATATAATACTCTGTACTAAAGCACTCGTCAACAGCTTTCATTTGATATACATATTGTATAAACACTGTCTAGGCATTCACTGGCCCATGTTTTGACCTATATCTCGAGACTCTAGTCACCCAGGGGTATGAAAATTACCCTCTACACAACTAAAGACTCTCCTGAATTAAAAAATATGTCATAGTACCTTTAAATCGCGGGCCCCTCAGAAACCCCCCACCATCTCGGCGGGCCTGGTGATGTGCTATACTTGATATCATTCGCCATAATATTTTTTAGTGATAAGCAGATTGTTTAATTAAACACCAAGCAATTACACGGAATTATATCCGCACCACCTGAAAATATGAGTGCCACTGCATATACGTAATATTTTATTATTACGTATAAACAAATAAAAAAAATTGCAATAAAAGAATATTGTGACTATAAACTGAGATACGATCTATCCTATCTCTAAAGTTAGATCAAACTACACACGGAGTGCAAAACAAATTCAAAATCGGTTCAGTAGTTTAGGAGTCCAATGAGATACGAATTAATTAACGGCTTCGTTAAATTACGGCCTTGTAACCAGAATGTCTGCAATACTTTCATTTTTAAAAAACTTTTAAGTTACGACCGTTCTATTAGCGTAACCCGATATTTGTCCGCAACTTTCAGCACAAAACTTGGGGAATCTTGTAATCGATTTTTGAAAAATACCCGCGAAGAGTATTAAAACAAAGAACGTACGTCACAACTCAACTACAATACAACATGAAGGAAAAATCCTCTTTTAGATGGCGTCGATGTCGTGAAAATTAAAAAAAAAGTGAAACTTAAAGAATTTGGTGTGAATTAAACGGGGATTGCCCTTATTATTGCTTTTTAAATGTATGAAAATATTTATTTGAAACAATTTTTAATTTATAATTTATTGAGTTATTTGGAAAAATTTAAACAACGTGACATCTGGATAGACAAGGTGACAGCTGCGTTGTAACATTTCAACCATCGTAGGAGTGCGGGTATAAATCCCACTCACGGGAGAAAAGGCTTTGAAGAGATTTGCAAGGTATAATCGAAAAAGCTGTAGCCTTATGTCACGTCCCGATGTCACGTTGTTTAAATTAAAGAAATTTTGTTTTCGAGTTTAAAGTATCTTCGGGCATAGGGCCTATTAAAGTTGTAATATTTGGGATTTGAAATTTTTCTAAATAATTTAGAAAATGTGGAATCTTGGGATCTAATTTTTTCTACCTGATCTTTGTATAGAACAATGCATTCTCTATGGAGGCCTACAGAATTTAAAATTCTGAGCGGAGTTGGAGTAATTTCATAATGTCTCATTGAGTCGTTGTCGTTCAGCAATAGTGCGTCAACACTTAATATGTAGAGTCAATAGGGACTACCTCTAGGCTGATGTTCTTCATTGCTTTTGCGCTTAGTAAGGGCACAATACTGATTGCTTTAAATGGTTGTGGTCTGTGTTGTAGCAGTGCCTTTATTTGATTGAGAATAATATGCAAGCCTTAGCACATTAAGTGGTTTATTTTTTCCACATTTTTAAAATGGTACAATGGGAGCGTGTATCGATTAACAAAACTTCAGGACATTCATAACGTCGGGATGGTATCTCGTAATTTCCAAAAAAAAAACAAAAAAAAACAAATCAGTAAACCGGGGACAACCAGGGGTAAGTTGAATAGTTTAGGCACTACTAAGGAACTTATGCGGCTGAGATATCTGATCTGTCACTGGATATCATATGCAACACTCTACGCTTTCAGCTCTATTTGATAAAGAACGCATTGCTTTCATTTATGAAGGATGAATCCATCGGAACATCCTCTGCTAATGTGTTGCTAAAGCAAGATAAAGGTTCTTCTAGCTTTGACTGAACTTTTTTCAAATGCTTAGATGTTCCAAATTATCAAAGTCGCGTTACACATCTGCTGTCATAGTCAGGCAGCACTGATAGCATTGACTACTTCAAAACTGTTTCGATAATGCAGGTATAGCCGTTTTCTCTTCTGGTCGGCCAATGTTTTTTTTTTAAGATTTTGCGCAATTTAAAATTTAAGAATCAATCTCAGAAAAAAAGAAAATCAAGAAAATGGCAAAGTAAAATCTTCAAATATGTTTTTGCTTAAGAAAAAAAAATATATATGTATATTTTAATGTACAGTTGAGAAAATTGAAAATTTTTTCATTGCGGAAAAACGTCAAAAATATCAGAAAGGGTTATACCTGGTAGGTGCTTTTATCATGATATAAATTGTGGCTGAATCATATTATCAAATAAAACAATTAAATGGTGACTACTTGGCCAAGATAAGTTGTAAACAGGTTTTTTTCACAAGCATTTTGACTGCTGTTTCGAACTTTTTGATTTGGACGATAGCCTTTACTCATGGTGGAATCACCAGGTGAAGTAAATAAAAAAAGACAGAAGATGTACGCTACCAGAAACGGTAGTGATGTATTTTCAACGGTCAGAAGAGGGTAAAATTTTTACCCGCTTTGAAAAAATAGGAGTAGAAAAATAAATACATTACAGAAACAGTTTTTTCAGCATATCAGTGCCAACTAACGCCAATGCAGAAGGGATACACGGTGGAATTCATGATGGATTACTAATACTACCAAGTTATTAATTACTAAAATATGCCAGGGGATATACTAGTCCTGTGGCAATCGGCCTAGAACCAGAAGATGCTGACCCGATCGAGCCGGTTTGATATATTCCTAATTACAATCCATAACTGTAACATTCCTCTTATCTTAGTGGTCTGTTTTTTAGGGCAAAACAACAACAGTGAGTTACAATTTTTTGTAACTATATTTAGAATTTCATTGTTTTAGCGAAGGGTTTACAAAAATAGGGTGCAATACGACAGTTTAGATGTTCTTCTTCTTGTTCTTCAGTATCGATGCACAAGCTAAAACCCTTAGTTCGTAAGTAGAAATAGTTTGTTTTATCAAAGACCTGTTTCAGTTTTTTTCGGAACAAATTAAACATGCATATATGGATGTAATAGTTTAACACGGTCTTACTTATGGAAGGTACCTAAATGATGAATCTCTGTACTTAAATCCAGTAAATGTCCATCGATATTCACCATCTAGTTTATGTGAAAAAAAGTACTAAAACTATCATATTTTACTCCTGAAAAATGGAAATAGAACAACATTTTTTCGGGAACATCATTGGTGAACATTTTTCAAATAGCCGAATGACAGAACAAAGAAGAATTTAGAGCGAGACAATTGACGGCTTACTTCCACCATGACCCTTACTCATTAATCGCTCAACTATCATAGCATATATGCTCTAATTAAAGCGTTCGTGCTCACTGGGAATTAACCGAATCATTTTCGGGAAGGTTGTGTAATACACAATGTGTATAGTAGCTTTCAATATCCATATGGCCAGATATCCATATAAGGCTAATATTAAGCGCGGCCTCACTGTCCGAAAAGTAAGGAAGGGGCAATTATTTTGTTCTCCCGACAACGCTCTTATCTATGAGTTTCCAAAATTGACATCTTGACATATCTTTGCACGGAAGATCGGTTCCAGACAAAACCGTGTAAAGTGAAATCTTCGTTTTCCTATACAAAAACCGTGTAAAGCGAAAAAACTAACCAATTCAGTAATTTATTTAAATAAAACAAAACTAAAATATCTTAAAAAACTTAAAACTAAGAATTCTTTGACCAAAAAATAACTAACTTCTGAAGTTTTCTTCGAAGTTTTTTGGCATTTTGGAAACTTGAAAAATTAGCACAAATCACATATGTACTCAAGAAGGTTCACGAAAAGATAATTCAATGGATAACTTACCAGTTCAAACCAAAAAAACTCGCATTAATAGTAAAAATTATGACTTTTTGTACAAATTTTCATCAAACGATTTTCCTTCCACATGAACCACATACTCTGCGTTTGGTTATGTACATACATATTCACAATAAGGGGAATCCCTCAATATTGCAATCAGTGTTGCCAAGGGGACTCAAAAAGGTTTTTAATGATTTGTGAATCTTCGGAGTTTTTCACATTTTGATGATTTATGAACCGTGTGAAAGCGAAATCGTGTAAAACAAGTACCGTGTAAATGGGGGGATAGGTGTAACAGTATTTTTAACACAAACACCTTCAAATTGGTCAAACCAATCATTAAAAATATATTGTGTCTGTTTTGCGAATTTCATTCATTTAAAATTTAAGAATAAATTTACTATCAAATTAATGATTCTTTCACTACTTATATGAATTTTTGCTAAATGATTATAAATAACAGTTATAGCTAATTCAAAAAAAAAAAACAATAAAAAATATCGACTTTGTTGCAATTAAGTATTTTATATGAGTATTAAACATATTCCAAGTTGCATCTTTATTACTATTTGACAGAATGAAAATCTTTTGCTATACTGCCATTATATATAATTACTTAGTATGTATATATTTTTAGCTACATAAATTTATGGCAAGTGGCTTTCATCTGCAATAAATCACTAAAAACATGAATTAAATACAATAAAAATAAATATAAAAATAAAACTAAACTAACGTTACAAAGAAAAGACTAAACATAACTAACTGGCGACGTATGTATGGATTTATAGATATACTTATGTACATATGTATATGCAAGCAGTTGTTGTATGTTCAAATGTTTATTAAAAAAAAAATAATTAGAAGAGAACAATAAATTAAAAACATCAATTGATTGCAATCAATGTGCAATTTCGTCGTTTCATAAACTATAAAAAATTCTTTAGCGCTAGTTAAGAGTACCTTTTAACTAAGTGTGCATCGGCATTAGGGTGTGTCATTTAGAGGCGACATAGATACTTTTACCGTGAAGAAAACATATTTGCCGTCTTTTCTTTTGCATGTATATACATCTATATATGCGGTTACAAAAAAAAACGCTTATCATCACTTATTTTGTTTTATTGATATTCCGACAGTGTGGATAAATGATGTATATTGGAACGATTTTCCGTCATCCCTTGTCAAATTTGGTTTTGAGGCAAACCGGTTTCGGCGTTGTGCCATCATCAGTGTCGATTTTCGTCATCACTTAGATAATGTTTAGGTGATCTATCTAGTGGCAGTAGTTAAATAACTCGCTACAAAACGGGTTGTTCTGAATAGCGAAGGAACACACCTCTGTTGGCCGCAGTGTATAAACTATAGCTGAATCGGTTGCGATGAGTAGTGGACACACATCATTTATAGAAGTAAAACATAGATGCAGTGTAGAGGTAAAACATAGGCACACATTTCAGTTGCATCTGAGTATAATGCGTATTGAAATTTAAGGGTACTAATTTTCTGCGCAGCAATTTCAGAAGTGTGGATTAAGTTATGCACTTGGCAGTCCATATAGAGTTTAAGTGCAGATGTATATAGATGTAAAAAAAACACATCTAATGTTTAGGATACCCATCTAGCAGCAACTAATGAAGGCTCGTGGAAGTGGTAAATAACTAGCTACAAAACGCTGTTGGTCGTAGTGTATAAACTATAGCTGAATCGGTTGCGATGAGTAGTAGATTCACACCATTTTTGGCCATACAAGTGGAGAATATTGTAGAAATAAAATGGAGAGACGCATTTTAGTTGAAACTGAGTATAATGCATACTGAAATTTAGCAGTACTAAATCCGTAACATTTGCATAAGTTTAGATAAAATTACACACTTAGCAGTCCATATAAAGTTTAAGTGCATATGTATATACATGTAAAACAGAAACACAGCTATTTAATATTTAGTAAAGACTATACATAATGAAAACGATCGTACTACAAATGTTTAGATTTAGTAGAGATTTTTTTCCAGCTGTGGAAAAAAGTTTGGCATTCTCCTAGAAAATTGTGTATTATTTACTCGGATTGCATGATTTTGGATTATATATCATTATTCAACTATAATTATTTCAACGTGATTACTATTTATTAATTTTTTCAATTAAAATATCTACTTATTTTTTATATGCAAATAGGAGCAAAACCCATTTAGCAATGCCAATACGAACAGTTTACTTAATGAAATTGAGACCCTACAATATTGGATTTATAACTGCAGAGCTAAACAACTGTAAGTAAAGTGTCTAGTGATAATTTCCAATAAATCTTTGCAATTATCAAACAAATACTAAGGAGCATGACTGCCATTGAGAAGTAGCACAGCAGAAAAAATGGTTTAATGATTACCTACAAACTTGTGGTTATCGGAAGCAAAGCATGACAGTGGGTAGCGAGATTTGTACTCAAGAGCAGCAACTATTTCAGAATCAAGTACGACCGAACCAGTTAAGAATGCGTTAAAAACATCTGCAAAGGTGGGAATTGCCAGATACCACAACGCTAAAGTGCCCAACCCCATTTTAATTTAGTTGCATTATTATTTGTTTCTAATGGCTTGTTTTTGAAATTAAATAATCAGACTCCCTGTGGAACACGCGAGAGCGTCGAAACGCATGGTGGGAAAAAGAAAAAAACTTACTTTGCGTTCTCAATTCTTGGACGTAGAGCTGTATCAAATCAAAATGTAAAGTCTAATTTTAAACCAAAAAGAACACGTTAAAAGTATCAGTTGAAAGCACTCACTAATTAGCAAATACCGTCTCTTAAGATGATAGTTCTGCACTAGTTCGAAACTAGTTCGATTCGTTGTAAGGACTTAATATGTTACCTCAGAGCCATTTGCCGCCCTCAACTCAAAATGTCGTTGTTTTTGTGACGTCAAAATATTACCAAAAACAGTTAGGATTGTCACTGAAGCGTAGATTTATTTCTAGATCAAACCTTCTGGGTCATCTCACTACCTCCTACCGCTGGGTGGTGACTGCATCAATACATTTAACTTTGTTTTGGCCATAGATTCTTAATTAACTTCTTGTTTTTTTTATAAATAAAGTAAAAAGCGGCCAACAACTTTTTTTTAGGCATTGGGGAGTGTTATCGATGTTGATGGTCCTTTGCCTGATGCAGATCCGGTATGTTCCGGTACCAAGCCCGACCATTTCGGGAACGATTTGTTATGATCATTTGCGACCTTCTAGGCCATACCGTTCTCCCACCCCCTTGATCCATGGGGAGTTCGGGGTCGCCAGAGCCTCGGCTGTTAATGAAATAGGATTCGCCACGGATAGGTGAGGTTGACAATCGGGTTTTGTGAAGCTATATATTGCGCTACACAACCTCTTAAATCTATTTGGTATTTTAGTCGCCTCTTACGATAGGCATACATACCTGCCGCGGGTATATTCTAACCCCCTAACCCGCTGGGGGTGAGAGATCTGTTGCCTGCCCTTTGTTAGACTAAAATTGGGAAACAAAACTCCACTCTTACAAGAATTCAGAGAACTCCAAATAAAAAGTTCAAAATTTTCGTATAATTTTGTTGAAATTTCGTTTTCGAAATTGGTTATAGTTAGAACGTTCATAAAAGTTTTACTTTAAATATCGAAAATAAAAAAACAAATTGTTAGTGCTACTTTTTTTCTCGCTGCTGTATATTACAAGGTGGTATTACAACGGACTTTTATTATAACCAAATGGACTCCTCCCAGCCTACTCTACCTATACAGTGATTTTGAATATTTAGTTTTATTTAGAACTATTATGAGGATGTAGACAGCTCTGAGTTAAAAATAAAATCAATTCTGCTGTGCTGGTGGACTTAAAAATGTATCGCTCTAAAATGATACAGGCTAATATGCACGTACCCATGTTAATAGTTATTGTTTAAAACAAAAGAAGTATATGTAAATATATTTATATATAATGTTTCTAAATATGCTACAACTATTTTTTCTAATAATTTTTTCTATTTAGTAGTGTATTCGTTTGATCTTAACTACCTAAAGTACGACTTTGATCACATATTTTTCCGCTTGTTTAAGTAATACGATTACAAAAATAAAAAAATAAAAATTGTATATATATATGTATGTACAAGGAATAGACAAGAAATACTTTGTGCTCACAATGGGCGCTTATAAACGCCTCTGCATAGTCGTTGACTTGAGTTCGTAAGAATGGTCTTTAAAGCAGCGCATGCGCCAACTCAGCTCAACTTCACATTGTATGTGTTCAACCCTTACGCAACTAGCCACAGAAACTCGCAACTTTGACTGCATTTGAGATGCGCTTGCAGTCTTCATTCAGCACTCTTAAGCGCCTGCGGACTAGCGCTGTCACAAAATATTGCCACCTCTGTGAAGTTCCCTGTCGCTCTGCATACTTGTTGCTTCTACTTACTTGCTAATCAACCACTGGCCATAGCATATCCAACTCCCCGCATACACTTCGTCTTTCGCTAATACGTCAACTTCAACCGCCTTAAAACTAAATCAACCAAACTGCGTGTAACACCACAGCCCCACATTAATACCATACATCCATCTCTCTGTTTTCTTTTTGTTGTTTTTTCAATCATTATCCGTTTGACTATTTGAGCTTTAGAAATGTCAACAAAGCCTTTTGTATCAGACTACGATTAATTGTTGAATCTGCTGTATAGCGCACACCACGCAAATTACCATCATTGTGATCCACTACACCATATTCGCCAACAATAAACCCATCGTCGGTCTTCTCTTCTACACGATATTTGCGATAGTTGCGTCCCTCAACCACATATGCCACTTTGGCATCTTTTTCATCGTTGCCCGATATGTTGCCATCCGCATCAATACCTTCGTCATCGGCAGTGACTGCCTCACCATCACTACCACCATCGAACCCACTTGGATCGCCATCAATATTTGCAAAATTATCATCATAATTGTTGTTGTCCGTATTGACATTTGTGTTGGCGTTATTGTAATAGTGTTGTTGTTGGTGCTGTTGATGATGTATACCACCACGGTTAGGGTATTTCGTTGATCGCATTGCATATGGTGTTGCTGTTGTTGTTGCCGCTGAATTGTCTTGCACACCGTCGGCTCGTCCGTTTGTCATAACACTTACGGACTCTTCAATTTCGTAATTTTGCTCTGGTGTCGGCTTATACAAGTCATCGTTGTTCTTGTTGTCATTGTTATCATCGTCGTCGTTGCCATTGTGACCACTCTCTGTGGTCGCTGTTGATGTGACTGCTGACGGTTGGTTGTATATGGAAACACACTTGACTAGATCTGTGCATTGGTAGAGCAAAATAAAGAAGAAATAAAATTGGTTAGTACAAAGAAAATTTATTGAAATTACTGTAAGAAATTCATTGCAAATTGCAAATAATTTGGAAAACGTTTATGTTTATTCAATTGGCAATGGCCTTTAAAGTTGTTAGCTTTAGCAATATTTTGCCTTCATGAAACCTATCCTGAGTAGGGAGTTTATCAAAGCCTGAAAAGAAGAGAGCAAGATAATTGAATACGCCTAGCCCAAACTGAGCTAAGTTTACGTTAGGTTGAACGGCGTGCATGGGAGTTGCTTATACTTCCACCCGGAGACATTTTGTACATTGTGCAACATTGTGCTTGGACGCAGATATATCCTAACTAAATAAACCACTTGATTCTCTATATATACGTTCCTTACATCCGCCAGACTAACGAAAAACTGCGCTCCCAGAAATCTGTGTCGACTAGCTTGCAAGCCTTACCATCGACAAATAATGTGGTGAGTTGACTTATTTTCTTCCTCATCCTGCAGAGAAAGCTTGTTGTTTATGACATCGTCGAAGCATTTGTGTAATACAGCAGTGACCTTTGATGGCGCTCGTTAAAACTATCAATGCAATTTGAGAAGGATCGTTTGGATCTTGAAACCACAATCATCTCTTATAGTGTATTCTTCGATTTTACTCAGAAGGTAGTCTAATGGTGGTTGTGCGAAGCTGCGATTTCATCAGCAGCCCAAATGGCCCTCGCATGGAGATTCAATAGACTTCACACCTATTGCCCGTACGTAAACGTGCATATCAGAAATTATTTGCAAATACATAGCATAGAAAGGCATCAGCCCCTGTTGTATTTCGTGAAAGGAAGGAACAGAACTATCTAATAAAATATACGATCCGTCGCCTTAATAGGAAACTTGTCCCCTTCCTTAAGCAGACACCGTTGGCATAGCCGTAACGGCAACCGAGTACAGCAAAACACCTTTATACGCTAAGAAAACTACATTGTGGAGGACCCCTGTTGCAAAAAGGGTGACGCTCCAACTTTTACCGGACAGTGAGTTCCTTGACGTGGTTTTAGACTAAACCAAACTGAAATAAACTTGGCGATAGTAGATCTGGAAAGATCTTCAATAAAAACTCTATAACTCATCGATAAACTTAGTTTTCGATAGCAAATTTATAAAATGTTCATCATAAGTCGATAAGTCGTCCGCTGTCGATAGCCTAACTACAACAAACTGATAACTTTTTGATGAGAAATGGATAGCACGTCTCAGACCCGTCGATATCCAACACATAACCCATCGCTACCAAACTGTTAACACTTAGATAGCAAGAAGAAAACACACGTCTCATATTTCTCTTTATCTCTCCTCCTTTTCTCAATATACTTACTTTACCTTTCTTAATAACTTTACGTTGTCTTGTCTGGTCTTGCCTTGGTTTGCTGTCTGTTTTCGCTCATATCAACTCTACCACATACAGGCTGAAATGCCTAACAGCTGTAAAGTAAAAACAGCTCTGTGAGTGACAACCGCTTATCTTATCGCACCAGGGCCAACCGTACATTTGCATAGAAGCAATACTCAGAAAATGAGTGTGGTACTTGGATGCGGGGACAACGTTATTAAAATATAAGAAAGCAATCTCAAAGCGGTCAAGGGTTGGGCGCTTATCTTAAATGTGGATAAGGCCACCGGGACTGATGACTTCATCATGGGGATGGGACTAGTAAATTTCAAAATCACAGTTACTAGGGATAGGTGGCGCCTTTGTATGTTCTTGTCAAATTAACCTTCTATGGTAAGAGGAAGTCCGAAAACTCTCCAATCATTGAAGGGTGGGGGACCCTTTCTAAATTATCATTGCATAACAGTTCTACATAAAAATTTGAAAACACATACATAATTTATAACCCTGGCTGAAAATCTGAATAAATTTTGTTAATGTAAACCTTAATGAGTGAGCTTCATCAAAACTAACTACAAATGTAATGACAAGAATAAAGTTTAAAAACAAGCAAAGCAATAAAAAACATTTGCAAGCTGTCAACGGAAGACTACAACTAATACCCTCGTGGCTAATACCAACAATATGTACGCGTATTACATAAACAACTTACAGCTATAAAAAATAAATAGCCAAACTCACTTTGTCGGCAACATTACGTCCCTTAAGTTGTTGTACTCACCTCTATTGGGCAATCCTTTGGTATTTTGATTAGAATGTTGCTCTGACAATGATGAATGTTGGCGTTGGTGTTGCGACACTGAGAAGGCTGACTCCAAACATTGACGCTGCCTGGGCGATGAGTAGGTAACAGCAGCTGGTGGGCTATGAGAGAAATCGGGATCCAAAAGATGTTGTGATGATTGTGCTGGAGCATTTAATAAATCATAAGGTAATTTATCTAAGTTGAAGAGTACACGACGTGGCTGCGATTGTGTCAAGTGTGACTGTGATTGCGACTGGGTAGGTTGTGAGGGGTTAAGCGTAGAATGAGTGTGTGTATGTGCAGGCGGTGAGTCATCGTTTGAATTGTGACTATGACTTTGAGCAACGTATGGATGCGGTTGAAAACGTGTGTTAAATTGTTGATGTTTTTGTTGTTGTTGAATAACAGCTGTCATAGTGGCTGCTGCGTGTTCCTCAATGGCGCGCGGTGCGCTTGTAGAAGTTTGCGCCTCACCGAAAGCAATGCGTGACACGATAGCGGGACGACGTGAGGGCATAAAGCCACCTCCGCTACCAACAGGTCGTACAGTTGTTGTTTGTGTTGCATGTGTTGGTGTTTTCGCTGTTGTTGTGCTTGTCGAACTTGTGTTTGTTGTGTTTGCAGTACTGGGAGACCAATAAGTTTTTGCAGGCTCGCTATAAACTTTAGCAGGTTGTGAGTAGACTTTAGCTGGTTCCGAGTAAAATTTCGATGGTTGTCCATACACCTTTGCAGGCTCTGAATAAACCTTCTCTGGCATGCCATATACCTTCGCTGGTTCGCCATAGGCTTTGGCGGGCTCAGAATAAAACTTAGAAGGTTCGCTGTACATTTTTGATGGCACTGAGTAGAATTTCGCTGGCTCTGAGTTATGCGTCAGCTGCACGCGTGGTATGGGTTTCAAACTCTCACTCACATTACGTTGCGCTTCAGCCAAGATACTCGTTAGACGCCACTTTTGTAAATCATCCACATTTTGTGACAGCGAGCTATACGATATCGAGCGCGATTGTGGACCATGACCTTCCTTGGTGTTGTGATAGATAACGGTTTGAAATGGTAGCAATTTTTCGTCCACATCAATAGTGGCGGCAGCTCCCAACGCGGACGTGTCCAGCATATCTGCATCGTTTGTCATAGCCGCGCTTATATGCGCGCTTGCATGTGAGGTTACTGCGCTGCTGTGCTGGTGATTTATGTGCGTGGACGTGACATTGTGACTGTGAAACCCAGCTGGCACATTTATGCTAGCAGTGCGCATTGATGCAGCTTGTTGGAGCGGTGCAGCCAATACATTTTGTATATTTGTCGAAGCGCTATTCTCCGAGTCGCCATCATCCAGATTGCTGGTTTTCGCAGCACGTCCACTTACCGCATGTGGCATTTGCAATGAGCGCGGACTATTAACCCTTGCTGCTTGCGGATTTTTAGCGGCGCGTTGTTTCTGTGGTGACATTGTCAAAGGTTCGACTTCCTCAATAGAGAATTCGCTTTTATGTGAACGATTCACAAAATCATCCATGGTCGCGCTGTCTGATACAGTCATAGGCGCTGTTGGTGGTGTTGTAGTTAATGTCAACTTCATGGCCAACAGGCCGCTATCATCACTCTGTTGCACTGTGCTTTGACTCGTTTTTAATTTATTGCCCTGTTTTGACATTGCTGTATCGCCATTATTATTGTTGTATTGATGATGATTACTTGTATGAATATAACCGCCACGTTTGCTAGATGTTGACACACTTACTGTAATAACCTTGATTTCATCGCTGGAATTAGATTCGTATTGCATAAGCGTTTGCTTCTGCGCTGCGCTCTGCTTATTAACCAGTTGATGGCTATGCGCGTGCGCTTTTTCTTTTTTTAGATCAATGTCACGCGCCTTCGTGTCAATGATAGCGTCATTGTCGTTGTTGTATTCCTCTGGGAAAATAATTCTATTGGCTGGTTTCACCGACTTAACAACCTTCACCACCTGTTTTCTTCTCTCCGCCATCGCTTTCGCTGTTGTCGTCGTCGGCACTGTCGCTGTGGTAGACGCTTCATTCTGCTGCGTATGATGACTCTTGTGTTGAAGGCTACGCTGCCTCGCACCTCCGTTACTCTTCTCCTGCCCGTTGGATTGCGTATTCGCATCCGCTGTTGATTCATAATTATTGGCGCGCATAGCTCGCCTTTCACTCGCCCTACTTCTACTTGTGCTGCTACTGCTGTCGCTGCTCTTCTGTGCCGTTGTCCCGCGCAGCACACGCCCGCTTTCATCGTGTTCATCACTATGTAATTCTCGTTGCGTTTCGTCATGCTCGAGAAACAATTTAAGAAAATCGTTACCCGCAATGAGTTCGGATGAAGATGTTGCTCGCGCGGGCCGTGTGTGGGTCGATGGTGTTTGCGCCAATATCTGTGAATTGTAAATAAGAAGTTAGTTAGTGTCACTTATATATGTAGGTACTATTGCGTATCATTTATTGCTATTTCTTAGAATTTCAAATTGAGTGTTTTTCAAATTAGTGAGGTATGTGAAGACGACCAGATATCAATTAAACATTTTAATTAGACACGGTAAAAAGGTTTTGCCCGATCTTAATTTCATAAAATTGTTGAGGTTTTAACACGGGTAAACCTTATATTCCCAAATTTAAGACTCCCGCTGAAAGATAACTCCGACCATTTTCAGAAATCCTGACCGAGACAGTGATGGCGGGACGATATTTTAAACCCATGGTGCCCTTTACTCCCGAATTCAAAACTGACTTTTCCAAATTCTTCGAAAAAACTCGTAACATATTGTGGCGAATATTAGCAGTGCTATACATCACACTGCTACTAACAAATGCACAGCAACAATAAAACAAGCAGCCACACATATGTACATGAACTCATGAAAACAGCACCTACACATACACATAACCAGATTGAAGCAGAGAGATTACTTCACATACACATATGTAGTGAGCAGATAAGAGTGAAGAAGAAAGAGAAACAATCACACATCATGCTATCATCAGCTAAGAGCAGAAATTGTTACTCACATATACACACGCATATAGCTAAATAACCAAGCACGAGATACAACTGTTCCAGAAAGCATGTTCGTGAAAAGTCTAAACATTAGGAGAAATATGCAAACGAGGCAACAGAGAGTAAAAGCAGCGCAAGCTGAGGAATAATGAATCAGTTTGATTTAAGCACGCTTTAGTGAAGTACGCGATAATTGAAATACTACGCCCAAAGTAGTCTAAATAAAGAACGTTTTATTATACTGAATATTTTAGTTATTTATTCGACAGGCCGAACGTTAGCAGAAGGCACATAATAATCATAATTTAGCTGAGTTTCAAAAGCGCACTCTGTGGTATTCTAAAATGCCTTAATCAAGTAGAGTTAACAACGAGAAGACAATTACAAACTCTTCAACATACAAGCGACTAGTTTTCACTCACGCTAATGCCACAATTTCATGTACACTTTGAATATTAAGAGCGGTGAAATTCAGAGGAGCTCAAAACAAAATACGCGCCCTCTGTTGATAAATTACTGTAGACAGAAATTTGAAATGCGCTTTGTAAATACATACGGCATTATTGCGGTTTTATTCAGCATTAACCCACAGCGCCACCTATGGGTAAACTTTTTGAAGTGCAGATATCTTTCTTCGTAAGTAATCTGTGCGAATGCTTCATCTTAAATCAAGGGAGTGAACATAAACCAAAGAAAAAAGAGATTTTGAAACCTAATAGGAAGGAAAAGAGGAATTAAAAGATAGGAAAACTTTAAGGAAAAAGAAAAGCAAAGCTAGATGAAGAAGATTATTTGTTTGAAAATTAAGTAATGTGTAGCTAAGTTACTTTGCAGCTACAGTCAGGGTTAAAGTAAAAGTTGCAGCTGAGACTACGACGTTACTTACTCTGACGTTTAATTTTTGGGGTGGGGGCAGTGTAATATGTTACTCTTATGGTTAACGCAAATTAACAATGCCGCGAAAAATAAAAGGAGGCAATGTAAAAGATAAAGTCGTGGCAGAAATGAAGAACAAAAATAATAAGGAATATAGAAGATTGAGAAAAATAAAAGGAAGAAAAAACAGCAAAACAAAAAGATAAATACAATGGAATAGAGAAATAAAAAAATATAAAAAGAGTTAAAAAAAAAAGAAAAAAAGAAAAAGAAAAGGAAAAAGAAAAATATAAAGGAAAAGACAAAAAAGGGAAAAGTAAAAAAGGTTAATAAAAATAAAAATCCAAAAAGATAGAGAAAACAAAAAAAAAGTAAATTTAGTAAGAAAAATCAAAAGGAATTAAGAAAGAATGAGAAAAATAAAAGGAAAAAAGAGAAACAAAATAAAAAGATAGAAAAATACAAGAAAGAAGAGAAATATAAAAAATAAAAAGAAAAAATCAAAATAAACAAAAACGTAAAAACAAAAAGAAAGTGGAGAAGAAAAATATAAAGAAAACATAAAAAACAGAAAAGGAAAAACGGTTAAAAAAAGCAGAGCAAAAAGAAAAAGAGATAACACAAAAAATAAAAAGGTGTATAGAAAGATTGAGGAAAATTAAAGGAAAAGGATGAAGATATAAAAAAAAATTTAAAAAAAAGAAAGGGAAGAAGAGAAATTTTAGGGAAATGCAAAAAAAGAGGAACGTAAAAAAATAATTAAAAGAAAATGGGAAATAAAAATAAAATAATAGGAACGTAAAAAGAGAAAGGAAATAGGAGATAAAAAATAGAAAAAAATAATTAATTTAAAAAAATTAAAAAGATAGCGGTAAAAAAAAGAACAACTTAAAGATTCAGATAAAGATAAAGACAAAGAAAAAAAGATAAAGATAAAGAAATAAGATGAGGATAAAGATAAAGGTAAAGAAACCCAAAACGATAAAAAAACAAAATTAAAATTTAAGAAATTTAAATTATGTTAAAAAAAGAAGTAGAAAAGAGAAAGAATATGAAAAATAAACCAGTTCGGAACTATTTCGGGACACACTCGATACTATTTTTCGTATCATTTCAATCCTTACAGGACTATTTCATTTAATGTGCGGATTTTTTTTGGATCTTTATGAAGTAATTTTAAAACTCTTTCGAAATCAATTCGCGACTACCCCAGGATCATTTCGGAATTATTTTAGAAGGAAATTTCTAAATGTTTTGAGATTGTTTTCAGAATAATAAAGAGGCTGCTTTTGGACAGTTTTTCGGAACATTTAAGCAAGCGGAATCTTTGAGCATAATTTTACCAATTTCCAGAAGTTTGATTAGTTTAAAACTTTGTCCAAGTATCAAGGACTTATGATCAACGGATATAAGTTCAGTTGACCTTATTGACCGACGACAGTGCAATAATTTCATGGTGGGGTGACATAAGGTCAAGGGGTGAAACAAGGCCAACTTTTAGTATCAAAGACCGATGGTAATGCATTAATTTAATGGTAGGGTGACTAATGGTCAACGTACAAAAGTTCAATTGACCTTATTTAGAATGGCCATAAGGTCAATTGCAACTTTGCATGCGTATCAAGGACCAATGACAGTTCAATAATTGTATGGTCAATGGGAAAACGATCACTTCAAAGTGGACATAAGGCCAATTCACATAACGTTTGGGCTTATTTTTTTAAATTTAAATAAAATAGTTTTTGGGTGCTGTACTCATATATTAATACACTATTTTAGCTTTTTATCGACGCTTTTTATGGCTTTGAATATATTTGCTTTCTCACACTTTTATAGATATTAGAATTCCTAAATACCTGGTGATTTTGAATTGTGATGATTCAGGATAATGCATGAAAAAAACCCATGGGTGCCACAAAGCAATTGACTTAGTGAATACGGGTCCAGTACAAGGACGGTTCTTAGGGCCGTTTTAAGAAAAGAGCATGGAAAGAAGGTTTCAAATACTTAGCACATGTTTTCAACCTGTCTTTTTCCACCTTTGTCATACCCGAAAAATGGAAAATGGCCAAGTTGGTCCCGCTAATAAAGCCTGGGAAACCAGCTAACATAGGAAAGTCGTCCGATATCTCTCCTAACGCCAGTGGCAAAGACGCTTGAAGCCATTTTGCTCCCCTACTTCCAAGCAAATTTGCAGCTAGCCTGTCTTAAGCATGTCTTCAGAAAGCTCCATAGCACCACCCCCGCGCTAAATGCCATCAGCACCCAGACAAATTGCGGTTTAAATCAAAACCCCCACCATAGAACAGTACTCGTAGCGCTAGACCTATCAAAAGCTTTTGATACGGTCAACCATGGCACGTTACTGCAAGACTTGGAAAGGTCTACCCTTCCCCCATGTCTTAAAAGGTGGATCGCAAATTATCTGGGTGGTCGGCAGGCATCGGTGTAATTTAGAAACGAAACACCAAAACCAAGAAGAATTAAACAAGGGTTGTGTCCTATCCCCACTTTTGTTTAATTTCTACATATCTAAGCTACCTTCACCACCAGAAGGAGTCACTATCGTTTCATACGCCGATGACTGCACAATAATGGTCACAGGCCCAGGCCCACAGATCGATGAGCTCTGCAACAGAATAAACGGCTACCTCCCTGATCTCTCCAGTTTTTTCGCCTCGCCAAACCTGGCATTATCACCGACTAAATCTTCCGCGACCTTATTTACAACATGGACGTACCAAATGTCGACCACTTTGAACATCCACGTCGATGGCACTACGCTAACGACTGTCCTACACCCAAAAATCTTGGGTGTGACGTTTGATCAGGATCTACGTTTTGGTGAGCACGTAGCCGCAATTGTTCCGAAAATCCAGAGCCGTAATAAAATCCTTAAATCCCTTGCTACCAGTACCTGGGGAAAAGATAAAGAAACGCTCATTACTACATACAAAGCAATTGGCCAGCAATTTACGTGTTACGCGTCACCTATATGGTCGCCAAGCCTAAAAATTACCCACTGGAAGAAGCTACAGGCCTGCCAAAATACTACCCTCAGAATTGCCACGGGCTGTCTTCTTATGTCCCCAGAACACCATCTACATAATGAGGCGAGAATACTCCCCATTAGGGAGAGAAATGAGATGCTAACCAAACAGTTCCTGTTGAATACCCAGAAACCTGGGCATCCAAACAGACATCTGATTGATGAACCAACACCGCCTAGGGGCTTAAGGAGTCATCTCCGTAAGCATTTTGAGGAAATACGGCACCTGAGAACCCAGCAGCATGAAGCAAAAAAAACACATTCAGGTCCTTGGTGAGCTCCACAAACAGCCGTCGAACCTTTATGTCAGGAGTTGCTCGGTGAAACCAGTACTCAAAGAAAAGTAACCAAAACTTGTGGAAGAGGAACGCATACTCCCCAGGGAAACGCGTGTCACTCTTGCTTAACTTCGTTCTGAATACTGTAACAGGTTAAACTCTTACCTATCCAGAATCAACACCGACATACAAAATGTATGCCCCGCTTGCAATGTGTCCCCACAAGACACCAACCATCTCTTTAATTGTAATGTGGAACCAACGCCTCTAACACCCCCTTCATTATGGTCCAACCCTGTTGAAACAGCAAGTTTCCTTGGACTCCCGTTAGAGGATATTGATGACAATTTGTGATCGGTCGCGGCTGTTAGGTGGGGCGAAGCACTGCTACAGGAACAACAACAACAGGGCCGTTTTAACCATATCTTGAAAATTTAAAATTAATCTGGAAGATACCAATGCTTCAGATAGCTTCATTTTACTTCTTCATTTTCAGCAGCAGCTGATTTTTGTTTACACTGCTTCTTTTAGATAAGTGACCAACTGGGGATAGAGCAAATGGCCCTTAGAGATAAGGTAGTGCGTTTATTTCAATAGTTCAACTTTTTTTCTGTGCCAGTTGTTACAATTTGCCTGGAGGGTAGTTTTTGTCTAGTACTTTTTTATACAGCCCATCATTTTTGTATAAGTGCTAAAATTTTCAGGAATTTATGTCTTGTTTCGCTTGTTTCGAAGTGTAAAAAAATATATACGAATTGGTGGATACAATTTATTGGTAGAATGCGTGTTGGCATGGAATGTATACGTGCCTCAAATGATATTTTAAAGTTTAAAGAATAATTCAATTACATTATGCAACACAGAAATATAATTATGTAATTTCATGTTTTTCGTTTATTTCAGTAAAAATGGTTTTTTCATTGCTTATAAATTTTTTTGTTGTACTAGGCATGGATTTACAAATAATAATTTAAAATTAGCATAGCTCATTAGAAGAACCTATTTTATTAAATCAAAACAACACAAAATTAAAAAAAAATTTACATTATGCAAAACAGACACATTGCCGCACACGTACCCTAGTGCATAGACCTAGTCGCAAGCTGCACACTAAGACATGTCGCATTTAATTTCCCCTTTAATTTTCTATGTTCATATAATGTTTTGTAACCAAAAAAAAAATACTCGCGGCACACATTTGACAATTCTTTGTAATTATTTGTTATAACTGTTTTTTAGTATTATGTTTTTTGTTTTTTTTTTTTTCGTAGTGCTGGTTTTGTACATTAAAAGAACTGTCCATGCCAATTAACTGTGCACAGTTTGACAAGTTCGTTGCTTAAGTCTTTCGATATGTTTTTGTTATGCAAGTGTAATTTCGTAACCTGAAACGTTTGTCAAGAATCGTGGCGAATGCAACAAAAAACAAGTAAGGACGGGACTGTCTTCGGCTGTGCCGAAGACTTCATACCTTTCATGAATGGGGCTGAACAATAATCTTATCCCGTTCGTAATATCCAAATAATCGGATGTATAACATAAGAAATATATAGTGAAAAGATCTACATACCTAAACGATTTTTAAGATAAATATAAAATAAAAAATGGCAAAAAACCCCCTTATCTGAACGATCGGTATGGGAGATATATTATATATAGCTCCGATCAAAAGCGATTTTTTCAGGAAATCTTCTATGATATATTAAAATAAATATCACCAAGTTGAACGTTTTTATATTGGAAATTAAGGGAGAAATTTCCAAAAATCTTTCTATCTGAACGATCGGCGTTATGGGATATATACTATATATAGCTCCGATCAAAATGATTTTTTCAGGATATCTTCTAAGATATATTGGAATATATATCACCGATTTTCACGTTTATACTTTCTAAATTGCGGCAGGAATGACCAAAATCGTCTTACCTGAACGATCAGTTGTATGGGAGATATATGTTATAGTGGTCCGATCCTACCGGATCCGACAAATGTATAATATAATACAAAAATACATCCTTGTGCCAAATTTCATTGAGATATCTCAAAATTTGAGGGACTAATTTGCGTTCAAACAGACAGACGGATGGACAGACGGACGGACAGATGGACGGACAGACGGACATGGCTATATCAACTCAGTTCGTCGCGCTGATCAATTCGGTATACTTAATGGTGAGTCTATCTTCTATATTTCTCAACGTCACAAACATCGGACCAAAATTAATATACCATTTCATGTTCATGAAAGGTATAGAAAAAATAAAAACAAGGAACTTGGGTGTTGCCTATTTGAAGTTAATAAAATATGCAGTTTATATATAGGTATGCGTGAGCATTTGTTTATATAAAGAGTTGTCGTTTAGTCAAATTAGTTGGAAAAATCACTTTATTAATAAAATGCATTCAACGTCAATTACTCAAGGTTAGACAAAATTGATTGAGTGAAGCATATGCCCTATCAACAGTGTATGTATGTATGGGAGTGTACAAATGCGAAATGTGTGTGTTTGTGCAGCACACATAGATTAAATGTCACTAAATATACCGGAAATGCAAATCGAATTCTCTATGAAGAGTGTAATGCTTGGAAAAAAATTAGATATTTTATTGAAGCAGTTTATACTGATGTCATCTTGTGAATAAAACACTAAACGACGGACAATGAAAAAAGTCATAGTGACAAATTAAAAAGACAACCTGTATATGTTAGAGGGGAACAACTAAAAATCGGGAATAAAATTTGTTGCCACCGTTTTCTGGCAAATGGTGTATTTGTGCGAAAATTTGCGAAATCAGGGTCATAATCTGTTTGTATGCGTTTGGCGCCAAGATTTCTAATATATATCAATATTTTCCAACTGAATTTAATCACCACGGGCTATGGATAATTCAGGTAAAGAAATAAAATAATTAAATGCAAGGCGCGATAATCTTCGACGGGATTTTAGGCCGAGCTTCTCTTCCAACTTGCGTCATGCTCCTTTTTGTACCTTTCATGAAAATGATATGATATATTAAGTTTGCCACAAATCTCAAAATTGTAATTGCTTAAAGCAAAATAGATGGACCCACCAATAGGTATATCGAAATGGTAAGGATGAAGAGCTGATTTGATTTAGCCATGTCCATCTGTCTCAATATAAGAAGTTTTGAACAACCCTGGTAGTGAGTGTCTGATCGGAGGTGCATATCGGACGACTATTGTAATAAGGGAAATACACACATTCCGCATTCATAAATGAGCTCATAATGAGCGTAAAGGATCCGAGTTACGGTTCCTTTCTGTCTATTTTTTTGCTCCGAATGTTTGTTGCGATCTTTTGCATTTTACAGCTTTCTTTTACTATTAGAGCACAACAACAACTATTTTGACTTTTCTCTACTTGCCTACCAAGGCGAATCCGTACCAGGTGGTAGCAAAGCGAATTCAACCAGTTCGCCGTGCAGAAGAATGTCATGTCAAAAGAAAATTGTTATTGATTTAGATTAACTGACATATGTACTACAAGGCCCCTAATCCAGGGTGTTATGCGGACCGTGCCTACTGGACGATTTGCAGCCAGGGGATAAATTCGGCTGTATTTGAACGAAGCCTTCCCGATACCGGGCCATCTCGGGAAGTATTTATGGCCTTACCACCGTAAGGGGCGCTGCTGTGGCGGACGGTTCTTTCCCCGTATATAATACTGGACCGCTGAGCCCGCCTTGTCGGGCAGGTGGTCGTACGACCAAGATGAACAACTCATTACCTGAATGTAATAAGGAGGATGTAAAGAGGAGGACTGAGTCGCAATCCAAGGACGACAAATACGAATTAAGCGATGCGTCGGACTCGGGGAGCGAGAGTATTGCTGATTCAATGAACTCCGTGTTGGAGAAGCACACAAATGAAAACGGAGTAGAAGAGTGGAGAAGGGTACGGAGAAGAGGAAGTAAAAGAGCTCTCTCGCAGTACCGTGCAGCACTAAGAATTGTACAACGCTTGGGAGCAGTGGTCGACCCAACAGAAGTGGAGATCGAGCGCTTGGAATGGGCCCATGAAGCGGTAGAAGTAGGTCGAAGGCAGTTCAAAAGGTTTGCTGCGAGAAACCCTCGGTTCTGCAACCGGTACGAGGAGGAAGAAGCGTCGAATGGCAGAATGAAGAGGCACCGTTCGGCAGAAGGCGACAAGCCTGCTTTCAAGAGGCAGAAAGGACCCAGTCCTAGAGCCGCGAGGCAGGGCAGTCGCATAGACAAGACAAGTAGGCCCAAAGCTGTAAGACAGATGGGTTCCAATAGCGAGGTAGCAACTACCTCGAAAGCTGCCAGTCAGAGGGAAGTTCCAACCACGGAAGTAGGAGATAAGCCAAAGGGAGATAACGCTAAGACTCCGGCTTTCTCGGAGGTTCCAAAGGGAGATAACACTAAGACTCCTGCTTTTCCCGAGAAGATGAGTAATGTGGCAAAGCAGTCACTGACTGTGGCGCTGGTTGATCGTAGCAGTCCGTTCGGACAAATGACTACTGAAAGGTGGAGATCTGTGGAAAGGGAGCTTATTAGCTTAATGCTTAAGATGATGCGGGAACAACCAAGTAAGCCCCTTCCAACCTTTGATTCGGGGGGATGGTATAATGGTGTGAAGATGATAGCGTGCGACAACATTGCGAGCTTGCGGTGGCTGGAGGAAGTCGTTCCAAACCTCCAAAGGCAAGGCACGAACGCGCGGTTTGAGGTGGTGGATAAAGCGCAAATCCCCACGGTACCAAAAGTTAAGGTATGGATACCATGCGTGATGAAGTCGGAGGATACACTGCGACTTCTGCAGAAACAGAATCCGAACATACCGACACAGGATTGGAAGGTACTTACTGTATCTCGGCCTACCGAGGATGGTCAGTTCTACATCTTCCAAATAAACAAGCAGGCGGAGGATATTTTGTACACGCAGCTTGGCAAAATGTCCTTTGGCACTGGCAAAATTTACATGCGACTCAGGAAAAGAAGTCCCGAGGATAAAAATTCTAACACGCTGGAAGTGGGCGAAGTCGAAAAGGACCTCAGAAGCCTAAGGGAAAAAAGGCAGGTGGAGGTCCCCGACGTCACCACGAACGTGCTAGAAGAGGACCAACCGCTAAATGGTGCTGTGACTCGCACAGAGGAACACACGGCACAACATTCACGAGGGGCTGAAGGGGGCCTCGAATACTCTAAACCAAAAGGGCAAGAGGAGGACGACGACGTCAAGACGAAGGTGCTGGAGGGGGACAAACAGCCCAATGGTGCTGCGAGTCCTACAGATAAACCTCCAACACAGTAAAGTGGCGTCGAGCGAACTCCTCCTAACCCTTGAGGAGGGTTCGTTTGACGTGGCGCTGATCCAGGAGCCGTGGCTCTCATCGGGAGGAAAGGTTTCTGGACTTAGCGCGCGCGGGTTTGGTGTTTACTACGCACAAACGGAAGGACGGGTGCGAGCTGTAGTAATGGTAAGGAAACAGCTGCATTCATATATGCTGCCTAATTACACCACCGAGGATCTCGTAGCGGTGGGCGTTGAGCAAAAGAATAAGCAGGCATTTATCCTGGCGTCCTGCTACATGGCCCATGCTGCGGAGGTTCCACCGATGGAGTGCAAAAGGCTAGTACAGGAGGAAGGGCGCAAAGGGCGGTTGGTCATAGGCGCAGATGCAAATGCGCACCACAATGCGTGGGGAGGAGCAGATACGAACGAGAGAGGCGAATCTCTATTTTGTTACATCCTGCAAACCAATTTGCAGATAGCCAACAGCATCCCACTAAAGAGGGTAGAGAAGGGAGGAACCTTTAGAAACCCTAGGGCAACGAATTGGACTAAATTCCAGAAACATGTAGAAACGAAACTGGGACAACCCAAAGAGGTTGCTAATGTAGAGGAACTGGAGGAGTCGAATGAATTCCTAACAAGTACGCTTATGACTGCGTATAACAAAGCTTGCCCTCAAAGAAGATTCAGAGGAAAAGCAAAGCCGCCATGGTGGAGCAAAGAGCTGAGTCTTCTAAGAAGACAGGTAAAAGAAATGTTTAAACTCGCAAAGACCGCGGAAAGCGAAGCGTGTCGGGACGAGTACAGGGATCTACTGAGGATCTACAAGCGTGAAATTACCAGGGCGAAGAGAAACTCATGGAAAAGTTTCTGTACGGACATAGAGTGCTCCAGTGAAACAGCACGGTTGAAAAAAGTCCTAGCAAAGGGAAACATAGTCCAGAGACTAATAAAGAAAGAGAACGGGGAATGGTCACGTGATAGTGAGGAATCCCTTGAGGTGCTTCTCGATACACATTTCCCATCGGGAGACGGTTTAGAAGAACCAGCAGACATCACTCACACTTCGATCACGGAGCTAGTTGTGCCGGCTTGGTGACCGATACCAAGATCGAGTGGGGAGTGAAGACGTTTTCTAAGTTTAAATCGCCGGGCCCAGATGGTATATTCCCGGCCATGCTACAAGTCTCAAGTAGGGCGGTCGTGGAATGGCTTAAAATAATATTCGATGGGTGCATAAGACTGAATCATGTACCGCACTCTTGGAGAACTGCTCGTGTAGCTTTTCTACCAAAGGCGGGGAAGATCGGTCACGTGTATCCCAAAGACTATAGACCCATTAGCTTAACATCATTTCTGCTCAAAACCCTTGAGAGGCTGATAGATGTGTACATAAAGTCCAACGTGGATGAAAAGCTGCTCTCCACAACACAGCATGCGTACACCAAAGGCAAGTCGGTAGACACCGCATTGCATAGGGTGGTAATAAGCATAGAGAAATCCCTGGAATATAAGGAGTATGCTCTAGGAGTCTTCTTGGACATTGCCGGGGCTTTCAATAATGTTGCAAAATGGGCGATTATGGATGGTCTTAATTACATTAAAGTACATCCTGCCTTAATCAGATGGATCGGCTGCATGTTAAATTGCAGAAAGATTACATCACAATGGGGATTGTACGAGGCCACGAAATCAGTGGACAGGGGCACGCCGCAGGGAGGGGTGCTATCACCTCTGCTGTGGACACTGGTCATCAACCAACTGCTCAGGCAATTCGATGAGGGACCCGTAAAACTTAGGGCTTACGCAGATGACGTTGCAATTGTCATAAGTGGAAAATGCCTTCCAACGATTAGTTCTTTGATGGATCGGGCGCTTCGGGATATTCATACCTGGGCATCTAATGTCGGGCTGAAAGTCAATGCGGAGAAGACGGATATGGTCTTGTTTACAAAGAGGTACAAGGTCCCAAATTGGACCAGGCCTAAGTTAGGAGCGGTGACCTTACAGGAGAAACCTTGCACAAAATATCTAGGAATCATCCTAGACAGTAAGCTGTCATGGAAGCTCAACGTGGAGGAGAGGGTCAAGAAGGCCTCAACGGCACTCTATGCATGTAAAAGAATGCGTGGGGCCTATCGCCCTCTCTTTCTCATTGGGTTTTTACAGCGATTGTAAGCCCTATTCTATACTATGGAGTTCTTGTTTGGTGGAAAGCCACACAAAAAACAACATACCTCAAAAAATTAAAGGGGGTATGCAGACTATCGATGCTTTGCATTACGGGAGCCCTGAAAACAACCCCGACGGCTGCACTGTATACCATTCTGCACATTCCACCTGTAGACCTGGTAGCAAAGAACAAAGCGTTAACGACCGCAACCAGGCTCGATGCTTCGGGGCAGCTTGAGCGCCGACCATATGGCCATAGTAGTATAGCGTCCTCAGTCACAAGACGAACAGACTACATGATTCCCTACCTGCACTTTGAGGGAGATCTTAAGGCCACAATAGAGGTGGACGGTTGGCGCAAGGGTGCGCAAATGGCGGACGAGGCGATACATGTGTACACCGATGGTTCCAAAATAGTGGAAGGAGTAGGGTCTGCGGTATACTGCGCTGATCCGGAATTAAGCAGATCCTACAGGCTGCCGGATTACTGTAGCGTTTTCCAAGCGGAAATATTAGCCGTAACCAAAGCAGTAGAAACCCTGGAAGAGAATAGCTTAAGCTGCAACCGTGTTAATTTTTATATTGACAGTCAAGCAGCAATTAAGGCAATAATCTCGCATAGCACAGCATCTAAATGCGTGTTAGAGTGTAAGCAGTCTCTGGAGAGAATCGGGACAGGGAGAAGCATACATCTATATTGGGTCCCAGGGCATATGGGAATAGATGGGAATGAAAAAGCGGACGAATTAGCTAAAATGGGCGCATCCCTTGAAGCTTGCTCCGTAGACGTCCCAATTAGATTGGGCGAGATTAAGCGAAGGCGAGAGGTGCACATGATCGACCAAGCAGAAAAGGCGTGGGTTCAAGCGCGGGGCTGTAAAGTGTCGAAGATTATGTGTAGGTCTTACAACCTTAGACTAACACAGTTGCTTCTATCATTAAAAAGAGAGGACTGTAGACTCATGACGGGTATTCTGACTGGACACTGCCTTCTGGCGTCACATGCCTTTAAATTAGGCTTGGTCAGTGATAGCAGGTGTAGGAAGTGCGGGTTGGAGGAGGAAACGATCGAGCACGTTCTGTGCTCGTGCCTTGCACTTGCCAGGTTAAGACTCCAGCTATTAGGAGTGATACAGCTGTCAGATCTAGAAGCAGCAAGTGGCTTAAGTCCTAGGAAGCTTCTAGTATTTGCCAATAGGACGGAGTTATTTTATAACATAGGTCCTGGTTTTTGATAGGGTTTTTCAGTTTGGTCGTTAAAACAAACTTCTGGTAACACTACGAACTCAATCAGTCTATGTGAGGTCCTCATGGACCGGCCAGTTCAACCTACCTACCTACCATGTACTACAAGGCGTTGTATGGAAAATAATCAAGAAGAAGCAATCAGCGGTTGGGATGACAACACCTAGTACTGAATTCGCCTTGCACGCCTTCATACAGTCGAAGCACTGTGTGACGCTTTGACAATTGGTGGCGGCCACCGTGGTGTGATGGTAGCGTGCTCCGCCTACCACACCGGATGCCCTGGGTTCAAACCCCGGCAAAGCAACATCAAAAATTTTAGAAAAAAGGTTTTTCAATTAGAAGAAAATTTTTCTAAGCGGGGTCGCCCCTCGGCAGTGTTTGGCAAGCGCTCCGGGTATATTTCTGCCATGAAAAGCTCTCAGTGAAAACTCATCTGCCTTGCAGATGCCGTTCGTAATCGGCATAAAATCATGTAGGTCCCGTCCGGCCAATTTGTAGGGAAAATCAAGAGGAGCACGACGCAAATTGGAAGAGAAGCTCGGCCTTAGATCTCTTCGGAGGTTATCGCGCCTTACATTTTTTTTTTTTTTAATTGGTTTAAGAAACCTCAAAGCAAAAATGACAAATATACATCAGAGTTATCGATTTTTTCATATTATTTACGAATATAAATTAAAACACTTTTTGTTAAAAACAATTAATTTGTATTCCTAGTGCAAGGTTATGTCAAAGCGGCCGACCACACATTCGTGCAATTACTCTTTTATGAAAAATAAAAAAATGGAAACTGCATTTAATAATTAATTATTTTATTATTAGGATAGAGGTGTTTAGAGGTTAGATATTCAATTTATTCCGGAACTGGCAATGACATTGAGTATCGCTATTAAAGGTATAACCAAGTTCATATAAATGTTTTTTTTTTTTTTGGTTATAATTTGACGGTCAAACCAGAGAAGTTGCAGCAAGTTGTTTGATGTGTAAAATCGTTTACCCACTTCAAATAAAAATCCAGCCAATTACTTGTATTCTTTGAGATCAGTAACTCTTTGCGCATCACCAGTGGTTTAGTTGAAACGAGCGCAAAAAGTCACCAAGAGGAAGACGCGAGAAATGGGCTTAGACCAAAATAACTAGAACCGTAAAAGCAAGGAGGTGGAAAAATGAATGAAAGAAAATTTAAAAAAGCATCATACTTAAGTTGTGTCCCTTATTTTTATTTATTTCTCGATTTATCAGCTCTTCTCATAATTTTTTTGCTGATTTGAATGGGTTTTGTGCCGAAAGAAGTTGTAAGCTGATCGAGTTGTACATTTTCAGCTTTCTTGTGTAGGTTTATATAAGCGAATCCAGCGAATAATAACTCTTGCCAATAGTGCTACTTTGGACTAGATAGACAATTGAAAAGTAAAGTCATTCCTCGGCAAACGAAAATCATGTTCTACAAGTCACTTATTGAACCAGTCCTGCTATATGGTGCAGAAGCATGGACCATGACATCAGATGAAGCTGCTCTGGAAGTGTTGGGGAGAAATGTTCTTCGAAAGATTTATGGACCTTTACGCATGTGATGGCGAATACCGAAGAATATTTAATGATGAGCTATACGAGCTGTATGCAGACATCAGCAGAGTCCAGTTTTTTTCTATCTGAACCCGCCTATGGAAACACAGGAAGAGGGCGGCCACTACTCCCCTGGAAGGACCAGGTGGAAAAGGAATTAAACTCCCTTGGTGCGATCAATTAGCGCCAGTTGGCAGAGCGAGGAAGCGAATAGTTGGACGGCCATACCCGCTTAACTGCTTAAGCGGCAATTAAGTAGCTAAGTAAGTATTGTTACAAGTTTATCAGATTAAGGCAAAATCTTTTATTAGTGGCAAAACTTTTTACATTCTTATTGTGATCTTCAAAGTGAGGACTCAATACGAGAATGTGTGGTGATAGGATGATTGCCTACCATTCCAATGGACTTGAGGTTAAGTACCGGGAAGTGCAGCATAAACATTCTTTGGGCAAACATTTTCTGGGGCTGGGACGCCTGTCGTTTTTGTAGCGACAACGACACTCTCCGAAGGCCTTGGGGAGTGCTATCGATATTGAGAGTCCTTTTCCGGTCGCCACTCTGCAGTAGTTTGGTAAACACTCTGATTGCATTTCAGCCATGAAAGTCTTCGCAGTGAAAACTCACCTACCTTACAAATGTCTGTGGAGGTCGGAATAAACATGTAGGTCTCATCCCATAAATATGTAGGAAAAACGAGCGGCTTAAATCTTTTCTTTTATATGTAGATGGCGCTCAGTTATTAATATGTTAGTACATTTATTCGTTTTTGTCACAGAAGTATAAGTTTGGGGCTTAGCACTAAACTTATGTAAGTATTGGTCTTTTTCGCATAACATATACGAAGTTTTTAGAATGTTTTCTGGGCCTTAAGGGATTCGTAAGAGATATTTTTTGAAGTGTTACCGGTAACTGTTTGATTATATGCAATGAACCATCGATAACGGTGTTATCGAAAACAAACCAAAAACTTTTCGATAAAAAATGCATTACTCGACAATAACATGTCGATAACATGCCGATTAAAAATAGTAAATTGGCGATAAAAATCGATAACTCGTTGATAACTAACCATATTATCGATTACTAATAACAAATCCCTAACTTTTCGCAGGCAATTTGATATTTTACAATAGCAAATCGATAACTTTTCGGTGAAATATCATCGCTAAAATTCAACAACACATCGATCAAAAACCTATAACTCATCTAAAATGTTTTTGCTATCGATAACAAACTTATGCGATTTCGATCAGAAATCGATAGCTCGGTTATACCTCGCCGATAATACACCGATGAGATATGGTGAGAAATGGATAAGAAACCGTTAGCTCGCAGATACTAAATGGATAGCACCCCCATAACCTGGCGTTAACAATAAGATAACTCGTCGACAAGGGTTGCCGTAGTGAAGCAAGTAACTAGTGATATCAATTTTCACTTCAGCAAAAGACCTAAAGCACCAACTAAGTAATATTTCGATAGTAGCTAGATTATATCTAGTTTAAAAATCTACAGGTTGGGTTTCTATGTATCATATTTAATATGTATGTGATACTAGCAGGGTACCCGGCATTGTTCGGGTTGGGCAGATACTAATCTAAATGAGAAGGTGTATTTTAACGCATTCCTTCCCGTTACTCAAAGTCAAGCAATCAGTATATAAGATTTTATTGATCTTCTTCAAAATATATCCCCCCACTTTTACTCATTCTTACCCTTTATAATTTCCTTATCTCTCTCTCCCTCTCCTTTTTTCACACTCTACCTCTCTTCTTCTTTTTTCTTAGATCCCTCATTCCTCTAGTTTATCATTCTTTGCTTTATATTTCAAATTTTATTTTGTCACACACAATTCATACTCAAAATCTCATAACTTAATCAAAATATTTTAGCTACACAATTTTCGTCTATCATCTCATATATACAGCTATTTTTAAAATTGAATTATTAAATTTAACAAAAACTTTCAAATCACTCAATGCAATCGCTTTAACTTTTTGTGAATTCAGTGCTATGAGCAAACAAAAGTTCTGCACTTAAGTACGTACATGACGTATGAGTAACATTTGCTGACATACAAAATTTGTCGCACCACCGAGTGGCGTACGTGAAATTGAAAAAAAAAATTTTATTTTAAATTCTTAGTTCTGAAATATGAAAAACCTTCGTCTTGATAGAAGGAACCTATAGCCAAAATTTGGTGATGATTGAAGTTTTAGAAATGCGTTTCCATAGGGAACACACACACATAAACAAAGAATTAGATTTTTTATATATATAGAAGATCTAGAATAAAAACCGAATGCTAGCCTCAAGGAGCTTCGACTTTGAATATGCCTTTTTCATAAACTTTAAAGACTTTCCATCACATAAACTTGTTAGCATATATGTACTTAGCGATAGGTTCAACATAGTATGTTTCTGACGAGTAAATTACATTTGAGTTAGATCGTATTAAATATACCTAAGTAATTTCCGGGAAACCGAGACATTACGTCGAAAAACGATAAGGGGTTCGTTATAAAACTGTGGAAAAAGGTACCAGTTTAAATAATTCTGATCAGAATTTTCCTAAAATGGGAGTAGATATTTTTATTGCATATATTTAAGGATAAAATCGTATTAGAAGCAATATGTAGAATTTCGATCTGGTTCGGAACAAACTAAATAGTACCAACAAGAGAACTTGATTTAAACTATAATGTTGTACACTAATTCGGAACTATCAAAAAAGTGCCAATAAAAGACCGAGTTCTTAATTGGAAATTTGTATCTAGTTCAGAGCTAGAGAAAAGGTAATGCAGCGGAAACCATTTCCAACGCCTAGGACATCGCCATGTTAAATTCAACATTTGAAAGCATGGAAAAGAGATAGAGAGCGAACTAGTAGTGGTGCAGAAGGCGCTAGAAGCGCACCAGTTCTGAGATACAGATTCTCCCTACAAGGTTTTTATCGACAGCAAAACCACTGACACTTCGATAGCAAACCGATGGATGATACGCCGTCCGATTTTGAGTCCAATTTCGGTTTCAGCGCGGCAGCAATACCAATTCTTTGATATAAATGAATGAATGAATCGGTATGTTTGTTGCGTTTAAAACATCATCCAGTTGCTCTTAGTTTTTTATCTTTCACATGCAACTACAACAGCGGTTATATATTATTTGGCGCTATAGCAAAAGCGATCTTGTAAGTAAAATGTAACTTATTTTGTAATTGAACCACACATGTGAAGGTAGCTAAAAAGGTGCGCTTAATACATTCGTAATATATTTTTAGGTGTACTTTGTTCTTTTGAATGATTTTGAACTAGTTCAGGTAAATGTATGTATGTATATATATTTAGATTCATATACGTATGTGCATACATGTATACCCATTTGGGTGCTCCTTATAAATTAGACAAACGATTTTTTTTCTGATGGTACTTAAACTCTAATGTCGAAGGCCAGAATCTGAGAATCACCTATAAACGAGTTTTGGTCCTAATTCAAGACGATTAAGGGGTGTTGGGCTCTGCGGTCAAAGTAAAGCTTCGTTATGAAGAAAGCTACAATTAAACATGGACTTATTTCAATAGTTTTTTTCTTTTTTTTTTTTTGAGTTGAAAAATTTCTAGTGGAAACATTGTACGAGGTGGAAGTTTATGGGATCCCGAGGTCACGAAGAGTCATACATCCTTTTTTCAAAAAAGTTCACAAATAAAAGTAAAATCCGGACTTTTATTTTATAGGTTCGAAAATAAAAGTTACATCCGGGCTTTGACTTTTTAAGGACAAATAAATGTCCGGCACATCCAAATGAAACGAATTTTGCCAATAGTTTCTTATAAATGCCTAGTTTTGAAACCTTTGTGTTCATTTGATAGTTTTTGTTACTTATGCCAGAAATTTGTCACAAAAAACTAACACCAACTCTCATAGTACTGTACTTATACTTTTCCATAGTAAACATGCACCTGTATTTTCGCAATAAAGTCTAATCCATTTGATGTTAAATAATACATATTGTCTTGAAATTTAATATACCGTTATCTATTGAAACAAGAAGGATTCTGGATGAAAAAATAATAATTTCAATTAGATGAGCCGCTCCATATTTATAGAGCTGGATTTTTATTCTGTCCTTTAAAAAAAGTCCGGATTTAATAATTTCTTTCGGACTAGAAAATTAAAGGTGCGGAAATAATTTTTTCTGAAAGACTTTTATTTTAAAATGAATACCAGTTTGGCAATTAAATTTTTAGTTTTCTAATATCTACCCTAAATCGATAATATTATCATCCATATCGCATACAAATGTTGGTCGTATTGGACACGAATTAGGCGTGTTGTCCAAAGGTCCAAGTTCATCCCCCAAATTCCAACCTTCGTTTAAGTTAAAACGCCATTACCAAAAATATCAAGTGCACAGAAAAGTGTACAATATTTAGTACCATATGATCACAAAGAATAATAGTCTAACTCCTATACTTTTACATAAGACTTAGGCAGTTATTCCTTATAACCATCTTAATCTTATATTACATTCAGTTTAATAGCCATTTTGAAGTTTGAAAGTACTACGATACTCAAAAAAAGCCCATAAGCTTGAGTTTTTAACGCAATTTCAATGCAATATTAGTACATATTGCCGTTTGAACCAGTGGGACTGCAAAAAATAATTTATTCAATTTATTAAAACCACCCTAATATTCATTCAGCAAATTAGTATTCTAGTGTATGAGCTATTATATTCATTATGTTTTCAAGTTCTTAGCTATTGTTAACAGTTAATCTTTAGCATATGATCTACTTACTTATTTAGTATTGGTGCCCACTAAATTGCGGCAAAACGGCGCTGCCTTACAAAACAAAAACAATGTGATTGATTTAATAAATCTGTTATTCTAGTAAGAAAAAAAGTGAAATAAAGCCAAATCAAAATTGGCAGCATTTGACATTGTTCTTTTATTGGCTTATTTCTTGATTACCACCCGTGTGCATTTTCCACTACACAGTAGTATATATGTATGCACATTAGGCTGGGTCGATTTATTAACCGATATCGCGCCATCGATTTTTTGATAGGATTTGGGCTCAGGAAAAAAGTTCCACTACGCATACCCAAAAAATAATTTTCGAGCCTGCGAAAATTTTATTTTTTGACTTTTTTCGACATTGATTTTTAAGGTTTTTTTCATGACCTACTAAAAAAATTTTCATATGTATACCCTTTCCGACCCAAAAATGTCCACTAAAAACGCTGGCGATACCAGTTTAAAAAAAATAAAAAAATATGAAAATTTGACAATCAAGTGAGAATTTTTTTAGTAGGTCATGAAAAAAACCTTAAAAAACAAAGTCGAAAAAAGTAAAAAAATGAAATTTCGCGGGCTCGAAAATTATTTTTTTGGGTATGCGTAGTGGAATTTTTTTTCCTGAGCTCAAATCCTATAGAAAAATCGGTGGCGCGATATCGGTTAATAAATCGACCCAGTCTAATGTACATACATTAAGGTGGTTCAAAAATAAATGCTCCCCTTTTCTGCTGGTATTAAGGGAATGTTATTTAGACCCTAAATATTAATTATAAAATATTTGGTCGATATTAAATTTATTGATAATTTTTTTATTGATATTAAAGAAAAATTACAAAGTTTACAAACGGCTATGGTTACTAGGACATGTTTCTGAATTTCGGGAGCTGAGTATTGAACTCGAAATTTTTAACATTCATACTTTTTACTAGTGTAAAGGTAAATGCATTTATCCACTCAGCCATATGAATGCCCCGCTGCTCCCTTTACAATTGGTTTGATTCTATATGCTTTTTAATCCAAATTGTGTGGAACAATTATAGGCGCGCTCATAGAGCTAGTAGCATTTGGTTTATAGCATTGCTTTTATAAGCAATACTTCCGCTGTTAACTGTTATATCAATATTATTATCTGTATTTAATTAGCGAGACATGCTCATGCATAAAAGTGAGACGGAAAATGCTTCTTAAAATATATGCAGATAGATCAAATTTAGGGCAGAACAACATCTGCCATGTGCTCTAGTAACAAAAATGAAATAAGGAAAAGACTTGCGACTTTTTCGTCACGGGTGGGACACAGCTGATACTATTCGATAAATCTAATAATAAAAAAAACGAGTCTGACCTGGGCGCATATTGCGCAACCAATATAAAAGTCTCTTATCATATATCAACATAAAGCAGCTGTTCTATTAACTTACGGCTTGCGCTGCCATCTAGCGTATAATACCAACTGCCGCCAATAAACTGCCGGTAATGCAGTGCAAATATTCATAATAGTGCCATAGTACAAATAGATTTTATTTGTGTGCTCACATTGTTTATTTTTAACAAATTATTTTAATAAAATATAGCTAAACAAAGCACTAAGACCAAATTTGCCCAAAGCTCGCTAATAGCACGAATCTCCATCTTTACAACCAAAACGTTATTTATAGGTTTGGATTCCAAATAAGAGCGAAAAAGGGACCCGTACATAAAAACAGCAATTAGAAAAAATATATATGATGGCTTATATAAAGTGGAATTTAAATCAACTTTATTAAATTAAAATGAGTTATGGTAATTATTTTTCTTATTAATACTGAAATAGTAAATCACAAATTGCTTGACAGTTTTTCCAAAACAAGCTGTTTCAAGCTAATTCAAATAGTTACATCAGCACTTTACTCTAACAGAAAAAAAAGGTATTTAAAACATGTTTAAAGATTAAATTTAATATTTTTATCCACGAGCCTCCCTTGGTTAAAATTAAAAATTGTATTTGCGCATATTTGCGTAAGTCAAGCATTTTGTAAGTTTTTCTCCAATATCCTTCACCTGGCTAATAAAACATAGTTACTATATGCCGATATTCAAAAGCATTGCTACTTTATTTAATTTTGATGAATTGGAATTTAACATTGACACGGAATTACTCAAAGGTATTTAATTGCTTGCTTTCAAATTATATTTGCAGTGAATGAGAAATAAAAGAAAAAACAAAAAACAAGTTGAACAATAAAGCCAACAAGCATAACAAAAAATATATTTTTAAAGAATTCTTATATTTCTTGATATACATACGTACGTGTGTGTGTATCTAGAACAGTTACTGCACCGAGCAAATGCAAAACAAAAGCTCTTTTTTCGTTGACAAAGCCCTACAAAAGATATTAATTAAAAAAAAAAATTATCTAAATAAAGAACATACCTATAGAACATAAAAATATAAAAAAACAAACTATGCCAAAAATATACAATTACATTTGCCTTAAGAATTTAACTCGAGTGGCTTTTATATAATGGGTATGTGTATATGAAAAAGTATGCGCATGCGCCACCTCCACCGAAATCTTAAATGCAAATAATCTAAAAAATGTATAGCGAATTAAAAACAATTAAAAACAAGTAAGGACGGAAATGTCTTCGGCTATGCCGATGACTTCATACCTTTCATGAATGGGGCTGAACAATAATCTTATCCCGTTCGTAATCTCCAAATAATCGGACATATAACATAAGAAATACATAGTGAACAGATGATTTTTAAGATAAATATAAAATAAAAAATGGCAAAAAACCCCCTTATCCGAACGATCGGTTGTATGGTATACATATTATATATAGCTCCAATCGAAATGATTTTTACAGGAAATCTTCTATGATATATTGGAATAAATATCACCAAGTTTAACGTTTTTATATTGGAAATTAGAGGAGAAATTGCCAAACATCTTTTTATCTGAACGATCGGTTGTATGGGATATATAATATATATAGCTCCGATCAAAGTGATTTTTTCAGGATATCTTCTATGATATATTAGAATATGTATCACCGAGTTTCACGTTTATACTTTCTAAATTGCGGCAGAAATGACCAAAATCGTCTTATCTGAACGATTGGTTGTATGGGAGATATATGTTATAGTGGTCCGATTCTACCGGAGCCGACAAATGTCTAATATAATACAAAAATACATCCTTGTGCCAAATTGCATTGAGATATCTCAAAATTTGAGGGACTTGTTTGCGTTCAAACAGACAGACGGACGGACAGACGAACATAGATATATCAACTCAGTTCATCGCCCTGATCAATTCGGTATACTTAATGGTGAGTCTATCTTCTATATTTCTCAACGTCACAAATATCGGACAAAAGTTAATATTCCATTTTATCTTCATGAAAGATATAAAAAAAAAACAACATAAAACAACAACATTCTCGTTTCTGTTCTGCTGAATTGTCAACTGTGACGAATTTTAATTTTTTGGTTGCTTAAATTTCTAAGCTTCATAAAATGTATTAAATCGGATTAGATAATAACAAAGTTCTTCAAAAGTATGTTATTTTATTTAAATATTAAAATGGAATTATTTTTGCGCTTAAATAAAATTTGATTGGTGGAATTATACAAATGCAATTGTAGTCAGAATACAAATCTTAAGTTTTGTTTATCTAATATATAAAATTCTTCTGTCACGGTTTTAGAGGATGAACTCCTCCGAAACGGCTGAACCGATTCTCATGAAATTTTGTGAGCATATTGGATAGGTCTGAGAATCGGCCAACGTCTACCTTTTTTTTCGCTACGTGCATAGGGTCTTGAGATCAAAACGTGGACCCGGGTACCCCTAGAATGTGTTTATACAATATGGATATCAAATGAAAGCTGTTGATGAGTGCTATAGTACAGGATAATTTTTATACAACTGGGAGGCTAAGGTCTCGAGATATACCCAAAAGAGTACCCCTAGAATGTGTTTATACAATATGGATATCAAATGAAAACTGTTGATGAGTGCTATAGTACAGGATAATTTTCATACAACTGGGGGGCTACGGCTTCGAGATATAGCCCAAAACGTGGACCCGGGTACCCCTAGAATGTGTTTATACAATATGGATATCAAATGAAAGCTGTTGATGAGTGCTATAGTACAGGATAATTTGTATACAACCGGGAGGCTAGGGTCTCGAGATATACCCAAAACGTGGACCCGAGTACCCCTAGAATGTGTTTATACAATATGGATATCAAATGAAAACTGTTGATGAGTGCTATAGTACAGAATAATTTTCATACAACTGGGAGGCTAGGGTCTCGAGATATAGCCCAAAACGTGGACCCGGGTACCCCTAGAATGTGTTTATACAATATGGATATGAAATGAAAGCTGTTGATGAGTGCTATAGTACAGGATAATTTTTATACAACTAGGAGGCTAGGGTCTCGAGATATAGCCCAAAACGTGGAAAAGGGTACCCCTATAATGTGTTTATACAATATGGATATCAAATGAAAACTGTTGATGAGTGCTATAGTACAGAATAATTTTCATACAACTGGGAGGCTAGGGTCTCGAGATATAGCCCAAAACGTGGACCCGGGTACCCCTAGAATGTGTTTATACAATATGGATATCAAATGAAAGCTGTTGATGAGTGCTATAGTACAGGATAATTTGTATACAACCGGGAGGCTAGGGTCTCGAGATATACCCAAAACGTGGACCCGAGTACCCCTAGAATGTGTTTATACAATATGGATATCAAATGAAAACTGTTGATGAGTGCTATAGTACAGGATAATTTTCATACAACTGGGAGTCTAGGGTCTCGAGATATAGTCCAAAACATGGACCCGGATACACCTATAATGTGTTTTTACATTATGGGTATCAAATTGAAGCTGTTGATGTATGCTTTAGTACAAAGTAAGTTTTACACGGCTGGGTGACTATGGTCTCGAGATATAGGCCAAAACATGGTCCCAGATACACCTAGAATGTGTTTTTATATTATGGGTATCAAATTGAAGCTGTTGATGTGTGCTATAATACAGAGTAAGTTTTACACCGCTGAGTGGCTAAAGTTCATTGTGATATTTGATTTAGTCGCATCAACCTGGCAAAACTGATAAATATGCATGCAAAGCCAGAATAAAGACAAGAATTAATAATACCCACATAGCTATTTATATACGTCCTATTCGACTTGCCTGAAATTTCGTATATAAATTTGCCTATATTAGTATTTACGATGCTTTTTTCCAGGAAGTATACCAGAAAGGGACTGGGACTGGGATTAGGACTAGGACTGTGACTGAGACTGAGACTCGGAGTGAGACTGGCACTGAGACTCGGAATGGGACTGGAACAAAATACATACCACCCTCTGGTACTGGCAATAAGAGATGAAGAAGAAGGAGAAAAACTTGAGAGAAGAGAAAAGAGAGAAGGAGACTGAGAAAGAGATAGAATGAGACGAAGATGGTGATGAAGCGAAAAAGAGGGAGGGAGGAGTGAATAAAAAGATTAGGAAAAAGTGTAGAGGGGTAGGGCAAAGTTGGACGGAAAAAGCTTATTAAAATGTATGCAGATAGGCTAAATTTAGGGCAGAACAACGTCTGCCGGGTCTGCTAGTCTAATATATAAAATTCTTCTGTCACGGTTTTAGAGGCTGAACTCCTCCGAAACGGCTGAACCGATTCTCATGAAATTTTGTGAGCATATTGGGCAGGTCTGAGAATCGGCCAGCGTCTACCCTTTTTTCGCTACGTGTCTAGGGTCTTGAGATTAAAACGTGGATCCGGGTACCCCTAGAATGTGTTTATACAATATGGATATCAAACGAAAGCTGTTGATGAGTGCTATAGTACAGGATAATTTTCATAAAACTGAGAGGCTAGCGTCTCGAGATATAGGCCAAAACGTGGACCTGGGTACTCCTAGAATGTGTTAATATAATATGGATAACAAATGAAGGCTGTTGATGCGTGCTTTAGTAGAGGGTAATTTTTATACCCCTGGGTGGCTAGGGTCTCGAGATATAGGCCAAAACGTGGACCCGGATACCCCTAGAAAGTGTTTATACAATATGGATGTCAAATGAAAGCTGTTGATGAGTGATTTAGTACAGGATAATTTTCATACCCTGGGTGACTAAGGTCTGGAGATATAGGCCAAACGTGGGCCCGTGAACGCCTAGACAATGGGTTTAAATTGTGGGTATCAAATAGAAGCTGTTGATGAGTGCTTTAGTACAGGGTAGTTTTCATACCTATTGGTGAATAGAGTCTCGGGATATAGACCAAAACGTGGATCAGGGTAACACTAGGATGTGTGTTTACATTATGGGTATCAAATTGAAGCTGTTGATGTGTGCTGTAGTACAGAGTAAGTTTTACACCGCTGAGTGATTAGGGTCTCGAGATATAGGCCATGGGACTGTGATTAGAACTAGGACGGGGACTGAGACTGAGACTCGGAGTGGGACTGGAACTGAGACTCGAAATGGGACTGGAACAAAATACATACCATCCTCTAGGACTGGCAATAAGAGATGAAGAAGAAGGAGAAAAACTTGAGAAAAGAGAAAAGAGAGAAAGAGACTGAGAAAGATATAGAATGACACGAAGATGGAGATTAAGCGGAAAAGACTGAGGGACGAGTGAATAAAAAGATTAGGAAAAAGTGTAGAGGGGTAGGGCAGAGTTAGACGGAAAAAGCTTATTAAAATGTATTCAGATAAGCCAAATTTAGGGCAGAACAACGTCTGCCGGGTCTGCTAGTATTCACTTAAAATTTAATTTAAGTGCTTGACAAAAAAATTGATTTTGTTGCCCAAATATTTCTAATTCGTTTTTTGTGGAATGCATATGGAGGAATTTCGGGACAACGTAGGCACATTCGAGGATATTTCAAGGTTAATCTCGTAGCTATTCGAGAGGGTGAGAGAGATGGAGAAAGAGATGGCTAGGGTGAGGAAGAGGTAGTGAGGGAGAAGAATATGGAGAGAGAGAGAGAAGGTGTGTCCTCCGCTCATAGAAACGTCAAAGCTACTACATTTGCTGAAATCTGGTAAGACGCGATCAGCTATACTCCTATAGGACATACTGTTTGTCTTATTCAATAGGGAAAATTCCTTGAGCGTATTTTTAATAAGTACCTACAACATACTCTGATAAGGCAAAGTGGCTTGGTAAATCATAAATTTTGATTCAGAAAATCAATATCCACGCTAGACGCAACACAAACACCTATCAGTATAGCTAGGAAAGCCATAACCGTTGGTCAAATTAAAATGAAGCTCCCTGCAGAGATTACTTTGAATGGTAGAAATAATTTAAACACTGCAAGCTAGATGAAAATAATGACAGCGCTACGAAACCTTTCTTTACCTACTAAACTGCGCAGAATAATTGGTAGCTAATTTATCGACAAAGTACTTCTGTTTGATACAAGTGAGAGACAAAAAGTGCACAGTATCATCGGCAGCGTCCCTCAGGGATTTGTCTCAAGGCCACAGCTATGGAAAGCGATGTATGACACCGTCCTACAAATCGACCTTCACGGAGGCACGCATTTTGTCGGCAATGCAAGTTATATTTTCGTCGTGGCAATGGGTAAGAATTTAGATCTGCTTCAAACATTATGTAAAGATGCCTTAGGAGGAATAAATGAATGACTGACGAATATGAGTCTGGGGATGGCTAGCAATATAAGATAAGTTGTTTCGGTGAGCTTAAAGTGGACTGTGGAGGAGTAAGTCCTAACCAACGGATACACTGAAATAAATTCAATGCCTTACTTGAAATATTTAGGAATAAACATTGTTTCAAAACATACTTATAAGAAGCACTTCAGGGCTGTGAGAGAGACAGTTTTTAAAGATAATGGAGTCCTTATGCGAACAATGACTAATATCGGCAGTCCAGACGAAGGCACCCGTCATCTATTGTGTAACGTAACTAGCTTAAATATAGTAAACGGCATCAATGGACCCTGGATATATACTGACCTACCAAAAAGGTATACCAGCAGCCTACTGACTAACTTCTATACGAATAGCAAGTTTTGATCCGAAGGTGTCCAATGACTCGACCTCGTTTTGTGTGTCTGTATGATTTTAGAATCGAGCGAGCATCTGAAGACGACAAGAAAAGCGCACGAATAATAGTTAAGTCGCACGAACGGTGGAGTTACGGAGGAAAGGGTACCGGGCCTTCACGTCAGTTCCAAATATAGCGGAACGGTATGAGAAAGTGGTCGTCATGGTGTGGTGGTAGCCCGCAACACAAAAAATCCTGGGTTCAATTCACGGGCAAAGCAACATCAAAAATTTAGAAACAGGTTTCTCCAATAAGAGAAAAGCTATGCGCGGTTGCTCCTCGGCAATGATTTGGCAAACACTCCGAGTATATTTCTGCTGTAAAAATCTTCTCAGTGAAAACTCATCTGCCTTGCGGATGCCGCTCGGAGTCGGCATAAAACATGTAGGTCCCGTCCCGCCGATTTGTGAGAAAAATTAAAAGAAGCCCGGCGCAAATTAGAATTGAAGCTCGGTCTAAAATCTTTTCGGAGGTTGCCGAGCCTTGCATTTATATTTGTATTTATTTTATGAACAGGGGTACGGTATAGGAACTATACAACCGCCTCACTCAGATTGTGAGGGCCCAAGGTATAAATACTTGGAAGGAACCCTCTACGGGGAATTTAGTTCATTTAATGTGCAAACACTCTCACTATGATGGGCACTTTGTCGAAGCTGAACTACATAGCACCTAGCCGTGTGGCTGAGCCGTTTAGATATTTGCATCTACACCCTTCTGCCACATAGGAGGGCAGCGGCATAACGGTGACTAAGAACTGCCAACCCCCCTCTTCCAGTGTTATGTGGGCCGTGACTAAAGGATATTTGCAGCCAGGAGATGTATTAGGCAAAGACTTCACGATCCTGCCTCAGAAAACAACGTTAACCTTACCACATTAAGGGGCGCTACTGTGGTGAACGGTTTTCTTTCCCTTATTTAATATAAGGACGGACGAGCCCACCTGCCAGCTTTTGGTCGTACGACCAAGATGAACGACTCAAGATCTCCCGTTAATAAGTATGATAAGCAAAACCAAAGTGCTATAAGCAATGCGTCGGACTCGGGGAACGAAAGAAGTAGGAAGCCAATCCGAGCCCGTTATGGAACGGCAAATGAATCTATATGGATAAGTAATGTAGAGAAGGCTATTGAGCAGATAAAGTAAGAGAGTAAACTCTCACACAATACCGTGAAGCTCTAAGAATTATCCAACACTTGGGAGCAGTGGTCGAAGAAATGCGGTCGAAGCCTTGAAAATGTTGACATTTATTTGAGAGCAAATACGTTTATTTACGTCTTTCTTTTAATTTTGGGAAAAATTAAGTGGGTATAAAGCAGATCCTATGTACTAAGTGGAGTATAATCAAGACTAAGTTGCCAAGTCAAGTAAATTCTTTGCTAAGCATTAGTAATGGAAACTTAAGGCTCCTCCTCTTCCGGAGTCACTGGCTTGTTGGACTTCTGAGAGCAAAATGGCCTTTATACAGCAACACGATTTATTGCATGCTGAAAAAGATTATGCATGCGAAAAAGTGGAGATTAAGAAGTGAGAAAGAGAGTGAGAGGAAAAGGAGATATGAAAATTGAGAAAGAAAGAGAAAAAGAAAAAAGGCAAAATTAGTACTTAGCCATGATTAATCATGTTTGCAACAAAACTGAAACTATAATCATTTTGTCTAAGCTGAACACGGCCACCGTGGTGTGATGGTAGCGTGCTCCGCCTACCACACCGGATGCCCTGGGTTCAAACCCCGGGCAAAGAAACATCAAAAATTTTAGAAATAAAGTTTTTCAATTAGAAAAAAATTTTTCTAAGCGTGGTCGCCCCTCGGCAGTGTTTGGCAAGCGCTCCGGGTGTATTTTTGCCATGAAAAGCTCTCAGTGAAAACTCATCTACCTTGAAGATGCCGTTCGGAGTCCGCATAAAATCATGTAGGTCCCGTCCGGCCAATTTGTAGGGAAAATCAAGAGGAGCACGACGCAAATTGGAAGAGAAGCTCGGCCTTAGATCTCTTCGGAGGTTATCGCGCCTTACATTTATTTTTTTTTTTTTTTATAATCTGAATGGCGTACAATAAAGCCGATGAAGGTAACACGTATCAATTAATGCACATATACACACATACACACATGTCCAAAATGACCCACCGCAGTTTAATGAAACACTTTACAACACTAAGGCCCGGTTTTTCAGTTTCAGTTCAACTCAGTTTGTCAGTTAAACTACGCTTAAACTTATTCTACAGTTTTTCAGCCTAATTTAACTGAAATGTATACTGAGCTTAAGCGGCCGATTTGGCAGGGTTAAACTCCTGTAACCTATCAGTTATTAGCGTTCGTTCCCACAGGCGTCGAATAAAATATTTGGGCTTGAGTACTATTACATGCATACTTATAAAATCTCAAAAGTTGTTTCGAAAAAGTGGCTCAACTTGAGAATCATAGCATTCTCAGAAAAAAAAAAGAAATTTTCATATGTATACCCTGTCCGACCCAAAACAGTTTTTTGAAAAAAATAAAAATAGCGGACATTTTTGGGTCGGACAGGGTATACATTAAAATTTTACAATCAAATGAAAAATTGTTTATTAGGTCATGAAAAAAACCTTAAAAATCAAAGTCGAAAAAAGTCAAAAAAATTAAATTTCGCAGGTTCGAAAATTATTTTTTTGGGTATGCGCAGTGGAACTTTTTCCCGAGACAAAATCCTATAGAAAAATCGATGGCGCGATATCGGTTAATAAATCGATCCAGTCTAGTTATATATTATTTCGAATTGCTGTTTTTATGTGCAGTTCCCTTTTTCGCTCTTATTTGGAATCCAAAAATATAAATAAAGTTTTGGTTGTAAATATGGAGATTCGTGCTATTAGCGAGCTTTGGGTATTATTGGTCGTAGTGTTTTTTTAGCTATATTTTATTAAAATAACTTGTTAAAAATAAACGATTGTGAGCACATAAAGAAATCTGTTTGTACTATGGCACTATTGTGAATATTTTATTAGAACTAACACTGCATTACCGGCAGTTGCTAACATTCGCCAGATGGCAGGGCAAGCTGATGATTGATTGATAGAACAGCTGAAGTTGATATTTGATATGAGAATTTTATCTTTGTTGCACAAGATGCGCACAGGTCCGGCTAGTTTATTTTTAATTTATAACACTTCATTACTGCTGCCAACCTGGTGTTTATTTCTGACAATAACACAGCTGTTGGCTTTGATAGGACCACCTTGGAAAAGATATTTTTATACTCTTGCTCAACTCGATATACAATGTAGGGTATCAACTGGATAAATGTGCTGAATATTTATTTGAGAACTATACTTACATACATAATTGGCGCTTAACCGTTTAAAGGGTTATGGCTGTCCAATAAGTTGCGCCAGTTGCTTCTTCGCCCCGCCAACTGGTGACAATTGGTCACACAAAGAGAGTTTAATTCGTTTTCCACCTGAACTATACATTTCACAAAATCTTTCAAACGTTGGAGAATAACTTTTGAAATTTTACAAACTTTCTCAAAGCTGGATAGTGATTGGAGAATGATTTTGGATACCAACTTGAGAACTATCAGCTTTAAGAGTAATTACGGAATAACTCTGGGTATCAACTCCAGAATTAGCTATATATTTCTCCAAGCGCGGAGAAATATTTTTTTTCACGTTTTTTAGTTAACAAAATTCAGCTGTTGCCGTACATAAAACCTACCCCAAAGGCCACCTTAAACTGGGACTGTAAAACTGCTCTGTAGTTTAAATGGAGCTTAAATTTGATCAGAGCTTAAGCAAATTTTGTTTAATTTTAGCTTAATCATGTACTGAAAAATCGGGCCTAAACTCAAAAAATATTAACGATCAAATAAAATCTTAATTGAATGTGGATATGTCACATAATTATTGTAATTTACTCAATCATTCAATGATGTCAACAAAAGATTTCTTGTCAAATTAAGCGCACATGTCACATGAAACAAAAATTAACAAAAAAAAAAAACGCTCAAACATAAACAGAGCATGTAAATTGTCACCAAACAAGAAGTATGAACTGGCCACCTATTTATCTCGGTAGAAAAATAAATTGAATGTATTTCTTGTATTGTTCGTATTTTTTGTATTGTTGATAGCCTGTAGCATAGGTGAAGTATTAAGTTGATATAATGTCACATGTGGTGTGACTAATTTCCAATTAAGTTTGAAATACCATTGACTTATAAAAATGTAGAGTTGCAAAGAAATTTTGAATTATGAACAGAAATAAGGAATGCAACAAATAAGGGCTGGTTTTTTTTCACATCAAATACCTAATTAATCAATTTATCGTGCCAAATATGTAAGTGATCAGTTGCTTAACGTGTTTGAATGACATTTAAATAATTAGACTGTCACATTTATTACTTCAAGAATTTGCTTGCCGGCTCATTGCATACTAACCTTGCTCATATGTATATTAGACTGGGTCGAAAAAAAAAGTTACTAATGTCCGCCCCAAATATTGAAGTTTATGTTGAGAGGGTTTCGGAAAAATTTTTTTTTATTTTTTTTTTTGATCCTTCGAAATACAGCCAAAAAGGTTTTTTCGTTGTAACTTGGTTATTTGGCGTCAGATTTTTAAAATTGATATGTCATTATTTTGGCCTTGCGAAGCTTCACATTTCCGTTTAATGTCCTTTTAAGCTATGAAGTCGTTTTCACATGATTAGGTTAGCTAACAAAATTTTATTTCCCCCCCCCCCCCCCCCCCTTCCTAATTTATGTTTTTTTCCTTACCACACGAAAGTACTTGAAAATTCAAGAAAATGTTGCTTTGAAACCATATTACTAAAATAATAAACAAAGAAATTGTAGCACTTTCGGTATTTATTGCAACTGTTATTTTACCTGATCCTTATTATACTCAGACCTGAAACTCATGACATTTTTGGAGAAAAAATTGCAGGGTTTGCATTGAAAAGTTAATAAAGATATGCCAAATATCAGGAATAGGGGAAGTTAAAGTAAATAAGTGGGTAAAACCTGTAGTTTCGTAATTATAATAATAACGCTATGCGACAAAATCAAATTTTTTTCTGGGTGTTGGAAAAACCCACTTTTTGTAGAGATTGAGGCTTAAGTAAACAAAGTACTATCTCCGTTTTTCGAACCGAAATTTTATTTTTTTGTTAACGCGTTCAGCAAATTGAAAAAGTAAAGGTGAAAAGTCAGAAGTCGTATTCAGAAGTCAGAATCTGACTTTTCACTTCGTATAACAGATGTTATACTAAATTTCCCAAAAAAAGAATCCAGCCCTTCTAATAAGGGAAAAGGGCGGACCACGCCCACATTTTTACTTGTTCAATTTGCTGAACGCGTTAACAAAAAAATAAAATAAAATTTCGAAATGTAGAATTTCGGACTTCTAACTTCGTAAGCCGATATTTTTTTTTTGGAGGCTAACTTCGAAAAACGGAGATAGTACTTTGTTTACTTAAGCCTCATTTTAAATTTTGTTAGCTAACCTAATCATGTGAAACCGACGTCATAGCTTAAAAGGACATTAAACGGAAATGTGGAGCTTCGCAAAGCCAAAATATGACATATCAATTTTAAAAATCTGACGCCAAATAACCAAGTTACAAGGAAAAATCTTTTTGGCTGTATTTCGAAGGATCACAAAAAATTGAAAAAAATTTTTCCGAAACCCTCTCAACATAATCTTCAAATTTAGGGGCGGACATTAGCAACTTTTTTTTTGTATGGGGACCAACCCAGTCTAATCTACATACATATCTATATATATAAAAAGAAGTATACATTTTGATTGTCACTCCATAACTCGAGTACGGATAGAAAGATTGCCATGAAATTTTTAGGAAAGATTCAGGAAGGAGAGATGATTGTTAGTTGATTTTGAAATCCCAAATCGGTTTAGCCATTCTTGAGTTATGATTTTTTTTTTAGAAAAAATTCAAAATTTGAAAAAAAAATAAAAAGAAGTACACAGTTCATCCAAACAATGCAGAATGTTATTATTTGAAATTGTTGTTAGTAAATGTTGTTGGGCCACGTTCATTTCAACATTTGCGAAGAGTGAATGGTCTTTTATGTATGACGTATCGTGAAGCATGCGAGCAATTAGGTTTGCTTGAAAATGATGCGCATTGGGATTTAACGCTTCACGATGCATCGATTGCTTCTTCTCCACATCAAATACGTATCTTATATACCATAATCGTGTCAACATGTTTTCCATCAAATCATCTTGAATTGTGGAATAAATACAAAGATTATATGGCAGAAGACTATTTGATTCGAATGCGTCATCGCACAAGAAACACTGATTTACTGATTTCATTGGAAATGTATAATGAGGTATTGATAGCGATTGAAGATATGTGCCTTACGATTGCAAACGAATTGCAACGTGAACAACAGTATGATCCCAATGAATTGCAAACATTTGTGAATTTGAATGTTCCTAAATTAAATGACCATCAAAAATATGTCTATGATACCATCATCCAAGCGGTACAAAATGAAGTCGGTGGATTATATTTTTTGGATACGCCTGGTGGTACGGGAAAAACATTTGTGATATCACTCATTTTGGCAGCCATTCGATCGCAACGAAAAATTGCATTGGCACTTGCTTCATCGGGAATCGCTGCTACTCTATTGGATGGTGGACGAACAGTGCACTCTGCATTAAAATTGCCGTTGAATGTGCAAGTATGCTTATATTTATTGATTGATCACTTTAAAATTTAATCGATATTAACTAAAATGTAATTATTTTCAAATTAACAGGTGATTGAACATCCCACGTGCAATATTTCAAGAAATTCTGCGATGGCAAAAGTTTTGCAACAAGCAGCAATTATTCTATTGGATGAATGTACAATGATGCATAAAAAACCGCTGGAAGCATTACACCGTACATTGCAAGATCTACGTCAGAATCAAGAAATTGTTGGTGGTGCATTAATAATATTGTCAGGGGATTTTCGACAAATATTGCCTGTGGCTCCACGATCAATACCGGCGGATGAGATAAACGCACGTTTAAAGTCTTCTCTTCTGTGGCGACATGTGCAAAAATTGACATTGAACATAAATATGCGCGTTCAATTCCACAACGACCAATCTGCAGATCGGTTCTCGAAGCAATTGTTAGATATTGGCAATGGAAAAGTTCGAGTCGATAATACAAATGGATTGATTACATTGCCGAACAATTTCTGTACCATTCTCCAATCAACAGAAGAGTTGATTGAAAGTGTGTTTCCAAATATTGTTCAAAATTACAGGCATCACAATTGGTTGAGAGAACGCGCAATACTGGCACCAAAAAATTTACACGTCAATGCAATCAATTATCAGATTCAAGAAAAATTAACAGGTGCAGTGACACCATATAAATCTGTTGATAGCGCAATGAATGCAGATGATGCAGTGAATTATCCAATTGAATTTTTGAATTCATTGGAACCACCTGGTATGCCACCGCATTATTTGAATGTAAAGGTTGGCTCATCAATTATTTTACTGCGGAATTTAAATGAACCAAAACTGTGCAATTGCACAAGATTAGTAGTAAAACTAATTGATGCCGAATTTAATTGAAGCGACAATATTGACCGGAACAGCGAAAAATGAAATTGTACTCATACCACGTATTCCACTGATTCCAACAGACATGCCATTTGAATTTAAGCGTTTGCAATTCCCAGTGCGTCTATCATTTGTCATGTCCATCAATAAGGCACAAGGACAAACGCTTCAAATATGCGGATTAAATTTGGAGGAGCCGTGCTTTTCACATGGACAGCTATGCGTGGCCTGCTCAAGAGTTGGAACTCCAAATTGTTTGTTTGTGCTCGCTTCCAATGGGCAAACTAAAAATATTGTATATCCAAATGTTTTGGATTGACATTAATAATTTTGATATACAATGCATTCATTTCATAAAAAAAAATTTATAATCTTTCATTTCTTTTTTTGGTTGGTTGCTACGAAGCGCAACGGGGTCAGCTAGTACTTAATAAAAAATGTGAACCCTATAGATATTATGGGAAGGTCAATGGAAACGGTTCTCTATTCGATTATAAAGCAAATGAGGGGATCCATAAAGGAAAAGATTTTACTCTTAGCACTTTCTTAACATTGAAGAAGCCTTTAACAATGTCCTGCCTTGAGCAATTAGCAATGCCCTAGCCGACTTTGGAGTCACAGAGTCACTAGCTGAGTTCGTTAACATACTTCTGTGCAACAGAATTATCGCAGCGGAATTGAGAGTGGCTACAATCCATAGTAGGTTCTATTTGCTCTACTTAGGGTTGTGGTAGTACAGGAGCTTCAGGCGAAGCAAGAAAGCAATGACAGCCTAGTAGTGTCCTATGCAGATGATCTGAACCAAACTGACCGATATGACTGAGTAAACTGAGTTTTGTGTACTGGCAATCAGCCCTCCAAAAAAATGGGTGGTTCTTTTGGGAACACCCTAAACTATGGGAATAAGCATTGTCATCATTAATTGGTGCTTAACCGCCTAATCGACTTACGCCAGCTATACCTGTTTCGCTATAACTGTCAAATCTTCCTTTAACCCCGTATTACACCTCAGTAGAGGTCTCTTCCCCTGCTTCCTAACTGCGGTGTCGGCTGAACCTCTTTATTGGCCGAAACGTCTTCGTCTATCCGCACAACATGACCTAGCTCATCATTATACATCCTTCAATACCCGCCGTCGGCATCACGTACGGTACCGGTTTTCTCTCTTCACTCTTCTCTCATCACCGTCCATTATTCCGAGCCATACAGCAGGGCGGATATGATGAGCGGCTGGTAGAACGAGATTTTTGTTCGTCGATAGAGGAGCTTACTTCTCAATTGCCTACTGAGTCCAAAGTAGCACTTGTTAGCAAGAGTTTTTCTCCATCTAATTTCTAAGCTGACATTACTGTTAATGCTCCCAAATAGACGAAGTCCTTCACAGTCTCCAATTTACATCCGTCAAAGGTGACATAGCTGCCAAGGCGCGAATGCACCCATTCTTTCTTGGACGACAGCAAGTACTTCATCTTATCCTCATTAACGGTAAGACCCACAAGGAAATACCGTCCTTATCAACGGTTCTGGAGAGCAAATATGTAGGATAGGGCTAGGAAGATCTCGTTTACCTTGCATCCCGGAAGGAGAGTCATCGGTAAGAACTAGGGACTCTCGCCAAAGATAGAACACTGGCTTTATGAAATGACAGTTTAGCCGATCTTACCCGCGCTCTTAGAGGATCTTAATAGCTCAAAATTCAGGGAATTATTCATTTGAAATCCTGGTGTAGAAGTTCCCCATACAGATCAAGTCCACTCTAATGGTCACATAAATACAGCAGCGAACAGAAAAACAGCAGTAAATTTGAATTTTTTTTCAATATTTTAGGAAAAAGTTCTTTGAATTTTATGATTGAAACAATGCAAACAAATATCGAAAACGTTTTCGAAATGAACTCGAAATTTCAAGAAAATTTAGAACTTTTTTTCGTTTTCTGAATTTGTCTAAGCATGCTGTTTAAAACCCAATTAATTTGAGTCTGACAAAGTAAAACTCATAGTTTTCGCAAAATTCTTTTTGGAACTTTTTTTCTGAAGGATGTTTCAGATACTCTACTTGCACAAAAAATATTTGACAATTTCTATGAAAGCAAATCAAAAATAGCCATCAAAAAAAAAAAAATTTCAAAAATCAATGCAAATTTTGAGTGGCAAATAACTTGTACTTTGTAAGCCTAAAATGAATTGGGCAGTTTTGTAGCATGCTTAAACAAAAATTCAAGAAACTCCGAATAAAAGTTCGAAATTCTCTTAAAATTTTCTCGAGCTTCCCAACTTTTTGCAAACGTTTTTGAGAATGGTTTGCATAGCTTCATTTATAAACATGGCAACCCAAAGTATAAAATAAAATAAATAAATGAAAGGCGCGATAACCGAGATAAGAGATTTAAGGCCGAGCTTCTCTTCCAATTTGCGTTGTGTTCCTTTTAATTTTTCCTACAAATTCCGACTCCGAGCTTTTCATGGCAGAAATACACTCGGAGTGCTTGCCAAATACTGCCGAGGGGCGACCCCGCATAGAAAAATTTTCTTCTAATTCAAAATTTGTATTTCTAAAATTTTGATGTTGCTTTCAATTAAACCCAGGATTTTCGGTATGGCAGGCGGAGTACGCTACCACCACACCACTCGTTTTATGTTGATTCTATCCCCCTTGCTGGAATATGGGTGACAGGTCCTATTATCCTTGTCGAATAATTATCTTAAGGGCTTCAAGAGTCTGATGTTTGCATTCAAATAATTCCGATTTAAAAAAGGAAAAAGAAGTCTGAGTCAAAATAGCGTGATCTGCCTGACCAAAGCAAACCATCAAAACAAGAGACTAAGTGACGTGGAAATGCTTCCTTTAGAATGTTTCACATTCTTGAAGAGGAATACAGATTAGCCTTTTTTTATATGTTTGTGTTTGTTCACTACAAAAATATTAAACCCGAAGTGACACTTGGTGGCATTTGCAAAAGTTTTGCGATTTCCGATAACTCAATAGCTTTTGGTTCACCCATTACTTTCGGAATATAGAAGCATTTTTTACGGCTTATAAGATTCTTAAATTCATATTTTAAAGCATATATTTACATTTTAAAGGCATTTTCTAAGCGCCTTAGTTTTTTCTTACATATTTTGGGTTGCTCTATTTATAAACTTTATAGAAGCTCTTTCTTAACCCTCTATAACTCATCACTTCGAAATAATTTTATTTCAATTAAATCGGATAGATTCGTGAATAAAAAGTCAGTTTTTTATTTTTTTATTTCTAAATTGTTTATTTTGTATGGATACTATTATAAAAAGGGGAGTGTAGCCAACAGGCAACAATGAGCAACAGTGGAAAGAAAATTATCAGAAAAGTTATTAGCGATTAGGAAAGGTGGAAATTTCTTTCTATTGGAACTTTTGCGTATGCTTCGTTCAAGGAGTCCGCAACGGAATATATTTTAAAGATTCTGTCAACGTCAGGGTGGCTCCTTAGAAGACATTTGCTATTGGCATTGAAATGAAGATTTTGCCGTATCTTTTCAAACTTGTTACAAGACATAACCTGTGGAATTAGAGTTGTGCCTAGGATGGAACTCCAATGGTTGGTTACCCTGAGTAGCTGGACAAGTGACATACGATATACGACACCAATAAACTGTCGGATTTCTATCTCAGATACTCTAAAGTTATTGTTTACATCTTTCTGTGCCAAATGGGGGGTTGTCTCATCCGAAATTTTTTTTATAAGTTCTGGTCGAAATAAGTAAAGAAAGAACTGAATCCCAGTCTCAAGCTCCAAGATATTAGATGTCAATGAATCGTTTCCAGTAAACGACAGCTGATCTGAGCTCAGCTCTGAACTCATTTTCTTCCAAAGTATCGGTAGCTTTTTAGTTTCTTGTCGATTTGATTGAGGAGCTGAAGTACTTGTGATCTCTGACCTCTACCGCTCCTTCATGAATGAAGTTACGGTCGTCATCGTTCACGTGCTCTACTAATTCATCCCCATCAAATTCGGCTTCAAAAGAGTCTTCGTTCAGCTCTCCGAAATCCGAGATCAAATCTGGGTCGAAATCAGGTCAGCCAAATTATCATCATCAAAGTCGAGACCATCTTCACTTGCGTAATCATCATGGATGGCGCAGGCGATCTCGCTGTCAGTGAGAGATCGTAGTCGACGAGGCATCCTAAAAAAATAATAAGTAACGCAGTCACGGTTTTCATGCAAGATATTTCCTCTTTTCACATAATTTAGCCTACAAGACACAAATACTAAACACAACCCACTGACAAAATACTGAGAATATATCTAAAACAAATAATGTCACAATAAACTCTGAACTCTTACCTTATATATTTTTACAAAAAATATCCACAATATCAACAAAAACAATTTTTTTTTATATTATTTTTATTTAGCACTTCCACAGTGTACGAAATTTTCCACTTCACTGACAATAACACTTACTTTGAAAGGGCTAACGGTACTTTATGAGCAAGCACATGTTTCGTAGAAAGAATGAAACGTAGACTACAGTCTACAATGCTTTACAAAACGAAAAAATAATTTCTGCGTGAATTTACGAACGTTAAATGGTATGTTGCCTGTGGTCTACAGTATGTTACAGAGGGTTAAAATATCGAATATTTATTTTCTTAATAAAAATTGCCACTGCTATTTTTATTTTCACTGCTGTACATGTGTATCTATTTGCATAGAAAACATATATTGTGACAACCGACACCTAAAGAGCCAATCAATAATATTAAATATGGATCGTAAACTTGTAAATAAGTAACACCAGTAGATATGTATGGCAATTTAATTTTATATGTGAATATTTCATACCAATTGAACATTTAGCTGCTGCGCAGGCGGTCAATATCCTGAATTTAATATGAGTTGGGAACTAGTTTAATATGCATTACTTTGATAGCGCGCTAACTCAAACAACCATACTTATATACATATATCTTTATATTTGCATACGTATGTACATATGTACACTGGTTTAAATCTAAACACCTTTTGTAAATTGTGTTTACGGCTAATTAAAAGTAATTTATATGCCCCAGAGCTATATATGCTATGTATTTGACCGACACGCTTGACAACATTTTTTTAAATTTTCCCCGTTCTTGACTAAAAATGTAAAAATGTTCCCTAGGGTCACAAAAACTCCCTGAACTGAAATTTCCTGCGAACTACCGTTAGTGCTAAAAAATTTCCATTTGGGGGTACTGCGTACAATGTTCAAAAGTAGCAACTTTCAATTTCGCGTGAGAGCCACGATTAAGGAATTTGGGGTTGCCAATTTTTTGTAACCCTTTTTATGTTTTTGAGGTCTTCAGGACCTTTGCTTTTCGTAGATGTGTCTTGGAGGAGGTAAAGACGAATTATCGATTTGTTATCGGAGTGTTATAAATGTGCTTTCAAAGATAATCGAAAAGCTATCGATTTAATCGAGTCATCGGTTTCTTGTCGTAAAACAACTTATTTATCGAAAAAATATCGATACGCTATACAAAAGTTATCGGTTTGCAACCAAAGTCTCGACTTGCATTCCCAAAGATATCGACATATGATTGAATGGTTTCGATATGTTTCCAAAAGTTACGGACATGTAATTGAAAAGTTTCGTTATGTTATCGGAGTGTTAATATTTATCGAAAAGTTATCGATTTGTTAACAGAAAGTTATCGATTTTTTATCGAAAGGTTATCGATTTCTAAACGTGTGTTATCAATTTATTCCATTGGTGGCCAAAATAACACTTTTTGTCTGTTGCTTGGTGTTTTCGCATCTTGCTCACCAATTTGGGGTCGTTGATTTCAAATCTGCACTAAAATTTCTTCTAACAGATCGTGTATTTGAAACACGGATATCTTACAAAAAACAAACGCTTCTCTTCGGACATATTACCACAGTAGGTGTAGTAACTGCTGTAATCCATTGCGTTACTTATTTTGGGTGTTAATAAACGCAAGTCGTAGCTTCCGCAACCCAATTATCAACCTCACCTACGCGACGTGAATCTTGTTACAAATATACATATTTAGAAAGCGAGGCTCTGGCGACCCCTAGAAGGTCGAATGTGGTCATACTAAATGTTCAATGCGGTCCTATTAAATCATTACCAGGCTAGTACCTTTATGGTGCTTGTAACCGGAACGTATATGAACATATGAAAATTATAGCAAATCCTGGAGTCCAAGTTTCGTATGTAAAAAAATACCTGATTTCAAATAACAATTTCCTGTGATATGGCGTAAACCGTCGGACCATCAAAGCGACTGTTATTTCTGTGTGTGAAATTTAACAGGAATTAACAACACAAATCACTCCAAATGGATTTATCACAACCTTGTTACTGCTGTTCGACAAGTCCCTATTGCTAGACATTTATCAAAACCTGTACCCAGTACATCCTGGCATCATTCAGATGATTTAAATCAGCAGAATGCATCGAACAGCAGTGATCAAGATGATATCAATGATACTGATTTTAATCGACCCTTTGACCCCAAATTGTTTAATAAACATGAATTAGACGACTTAGTTAGAGACCTTTGACTATCGAAATTGGCAGCACAACCGCTGACTTCACGATTAAATGAAACGAATTTGGTAACGAATGAAACACATGTCACGTATTACAGCTTAAGGTAAAAGAATTTACTTTCATTCTTTACGGAAGAGGATAATTTCGTCTTTTGCAACAATATTCTAGGTCTCAGAGCGTTTTCCTGAAAATTAAGGCCATCTCAGTGAAGAGCAAGGCGAGCGTTTTCACCAGGACCTCCGAACTTTGGAAGAGCGATATCGATGATCAACTCAAAAAATCGCAATGTTTAGAAAACGCGAAAAACTTTGTGCCTCTTCCATACGCAAAAATGATACTTTTATTTTTTACTAAGCCTTTTCTCGCTGATAAGTGGAGATATTGATAAATCGAGTACACAGCACGGTAAATATTGAATTGGGAAGCCCCGTGGAATTTACAACTTCAAAATTTAAGATTTTTGAATTTGCTCACTTTTGGTCTAGGTGGTAGACCCATGTGATATGTTAGCTGAATGCTGCTGGAGCATTCAAGTACTGCACGTAAATCAACTCATAAAAGAAAAACTCTTAAAAGAAAATGATTTTTACTAAAAACTTTTTTATTAAATATTTTGGCAGATAGAGCTGCTTGAAAAAAAGCGCCTTCCATAATTGGAATTGGTGTAAAAAAGTACTTTAACAATCATAAGTACATAAATTCCATGCAACAGAATATTTGGCCATCAGTGTTATCAAATTGACGGACATCAGTAACCCGTCGATAATAAGCTGATAAGATACCAATAAGAAACCGATTAGTCTGCGATAACAAAGCGATAACTCGACGATATCGCTAACGATAAAGAGCCAATAATAAAAAAACTACGTGCATTTATCAAATTTCTGAGGTAAAATTGTAACACGCCGAACTAGGCTTTATCATAAAAATGTCCAAGAATAACGTAACCTTGGATTCAGATATCTTTTTTACTTCTGTTTTCCCCATGCATCGTGATACACTCTAATATACATATATATCTAATATAATTTCAGTGAGTATGTATGTACTTTGGTATATAAATTTTAAGATTATTGAAAGAGTGTCAATTGAAAGCGACACCTTAACTTCTTGCTCTTGAAATCGGTAAATATGTATATTCTCTTCAGTACAGAAACACACTTACATACTATAATACCCAACCAACGTTTTTAGTATAGGTCCATGGGCCCGCATACTCAATACCTCTCTATGATAAACATTTCATTTTGCTGCTGACTACGCTTACGCAAAGTTTATTTTCAATAAGTGGCATCCGCCGAGGTGTAAGTTTAGAATGCTCGCCTACAACACCAAAGTACTTTGGCTCAAGTCACGGGAAAACTAAAATCAAACTCTTTACAAAAAATTTGTTTAAATTTGAAACAATTTGTTCTAAACGTAGTCGGCATAACACATGTAGGTCACGTCCCGCCAGTCTCTAGGAAAAATAGGAAGAGAATGTCGGGCTAAATCTCCTTGGAAGTAAATCACGCTTTGTGTGTTTTTTGTAACTTCTGTTGTAACTCAGCATCTGCATCTGTTTCTAAACAGTTTTACTTCAAAATGCTGACTGGGTTTATATACGAGGCTATTAAGTGCAGTGCGCTTGCGCAATAGGCATTCAGCAAAAATAGGTAAAAAAAAACTTTAATTTTAAAAAGCTAATAATCATTTTAAGTGAGCGTGAACAAAATGAATTAAATTCGTCATAATTTCTTGATTGGCATATATGAAATGGCAGTTAATTCATGTGGGTGGCAGCGTTGGATAAAATAAAATATTTATGAACAAGTACATGTATACACGACTGGTGGACAAATTTTGGCTCTAAATTCATTTAATGTCGCCGTGGTGAGATGGTAGCGTACTCCGCCTACCACACCGATGATTCTGGGTTTACACTCCGGGTAAAGCAACATCCAAATCTTAGAAATACATTTTTTCATTTAGGAGAAAATCTTTCTAAGCGGGGTCGCCTCTCGGCAGTGTTTGGCAAGCACTCCCAAGGTATTTCGTCCATGAAAAGCTCTCAATGAAAACTCATCTGCCTTGCAGATACCGTTCGGAGTCTACATAAAACAAGTAGGTCCCCTCTCCCGCAAATTTGTAATAAAAACAAGTAAGGAAGGGACTGTCTTCGGCTGTGCCGAATACTTCTTACCTTTCATGAATGGGGCTGCACAATATTCGTATTCCATTCGTAATCTCCATATTATCGGTTGTATAAGATAAGAAATATATTGTGAACATGGCTAAACGATTTTTAAGATAAATATAAAATAAATAAGTAAATGTGTCTATGTTCGGGTGTAACCGAACATTATATACTCAGCGTGAGCTTCAATTGTACATTTCATTTCAGATAAATTACTTTCCTACATATCAGGTGGCACCGCCCGTTTAAAAAAATTCTCCCCATTTCCTCTTACAGTAAAACTTGATAAGTGAAATACCATTGATTCAAAACAATTTTTTGCTAAGTTATAGCTTATTATTCTAGTCTACGACCCTTTTAAATTTGTTTTATATCTAAGCTGCCGTAATCTTTAACCGATCTCGTTTTTACTAGAAACATTTCCTGCTATAGGGAAAATTTGTGTACCCAATTTTATTACGATGCGTTGATTTTTTGAAAATTGCTCAGTCATAAAAGGGGCGGTGCCACACCCATTTTCAAAAATTTTAGTGTTATCCAATTTAATGTTATAATTTAATTTAGAAAGTAAAATTCTATTGATACAAAGCTCTTTTTCTCTAAGATATAGCTTATTATTTTCGTCTACGACCCTTTTAAAAATCGCTTATATAAAAGTGGGCGTGGTCCTTAACCCATTTCGTTAATTTGTCTTCAAAGAATTCCTTATAGTAAAGGAAACCTCTCTGCAGAAATTTGTTACGAAAGTTTTAATAATTCTTGATTTATGATTAATAATATTTGTAAAATTTATTTTATCACAAGTGGACGGTGCCAGGCCCATTTTAAAAAATTTGTTCAAATTTTTATAAAGAGTCTCAGTATCAATCCACGCGTTAAATTTCAATATTTTATTTACTAAGTAATCAGGTTTTTTGTGTTTTCCAAAATGTTATATATATAAAAAAGTGAGCGTGGTTATCATCCGATTTCGCTCGTTTTCTATACCAATCTATACTGGGTATAGATAAGCTCGTGTACCAAATTAAGTGATGATATCTCAATATTTACTCAAGTTATCGTCTTAACGGACAGACGAACGGACGGATGGACATGGCTCGATACAATTTTTTTCTATACGGATGATTTTGATAGATGGAAGTCTATATCTATCTCGATTTCTTTATACCTGTACACCCAACCGTTTTCCAATCAAAGTTAATATACTCTGTGTCCAAAGCACGTTGTCTATAAAAAATAGGTAGATACTTTGTATAAGAATGCAAAGTTTCACGTTTATTGTGGTCGGTCTGTGTATTAAAACTATGACTACGAATCATGTATTTCAACAATATGTGACGTAAACGTAAGTACTTGATGAAATTTGATGAAATTTGAAGCTTCTAGCTACTAAAATGGGGTTGAAATTGCAAAAATATATATATGTAATATATATATATACTATATATACCACCATATATTGTATACATACCACCGATCTCTATGATTTTTTTAGATTTTTTCACAATATATGCTATATAAGTAAGAATTCGTTAAAATTTGAAGCCTCTAGCTCTTAAAATGGGGCAGTAATTACGAAAAGTTTCTTATCTCGGGGGATGCAGGCTATATATATGACCGATCTCATCCATTTTTTCAGACAACAATATGTGCAATATACGAAAGCATATGGGGAAGTTTAAAGCTTCAGTCTGATAAATTGAGGAAGATATGAGAAAAATCCTCTTTTTCTGAAAAATCGGTTGTATGGAGGATATATGCTATAGTGTTCCGACCCGGCCGGTTGCGACAACTGTCTAATCAGACACCTAAATACACCCGCCAACGAAATTTTATCACGATATCTCAAAAATTGAGGGACTACTTTGCATACAAAGTGACAGACGGACAGACGGCCAGACGGACATGGCTAAATCAACTCAGCTCTTCATCTTGATTATTTCGGTATACTTAATGGTGGGTCTATCTATTTTCCTTTAAGGATTTACAATTTTGGGATTCGTGACGAAATTAATATTCAATTTCATTTTCATGAAAGGTATAAAAATTCAAAGAAGCACGACGCGAATTGGAAGAGAAGTTCGGCCTAAAATCCCTTCGTAGGTTATCGCGCCTTACATTTATTTTATTCTTCATATTCTATGAAACTTCTTGGGAGTTTAGCTAACACTAATTATGTTTTTGAAATAAAGCAGGAAGTTTATGTTCACCACTTGCTGTGCATAAAAAATTATTTGAAAATCTATAAAATCTTGAACAAGCCTTTTCACAGTACAACCAAACAAACATATGTATGTGAATACGTATCACTTTAACTAGTAAGTTGTTGAGCAAAACAATTAATGGACTACATACACGAGTATATGTGAATGTTCAACATATTTAGGTAACGGCTTGTACTAAAATAAATTAATTTTTTTTATTTGTTTCACTTTGCATGCTGATATTTTTATTGATTTTCTGCGAAATATTTCACATGAGAAAAAATACAAAAGAATATATAGCTACTATGTAGTAGAAGTTTGTTCCCCACCCTAATGACCTAACTAGTTATTGCGGTTCGTTGCTTAAGTCTTTTGTTTTATTCCATTGCGATATGTACAAGCAAAGATATTTAAATTTATAAAATAGATGAATTAAAAGAATTATTCATTCATTCATTCTTCATTTTTTATTTAACTTTTCACACTGGCTGTGTGAGAAACAAAAAATGCTCAATTATCAAGCTTATATTTGGTACTTAAAAAAATTATTGAATTATTAAAGATGTTTTGATAGCATGCCAATTGTAGTAAATGGCTCAGATTTTAGATGTCTAACGTATGGTTCCCAGGATATACAACATCTTTATTTTTCAGTAAGTTTTTTTTAGTATCGGCCATTCTTGGCACACAAACGGTATAGATCGTCTAATAAGTTGTACTCTTACTACATTTGCATTTCAGGGCAACAAATGCTGTGAAACTAAGATCCATGAAAGCAACAACACAGCAATAAGCACTGTTATCTGGCTTGAAGAACTGGGGAGGAATGTAGGAGAATAGTGCATATAGAGAAGAAGATTAAATATTAGTGAATATGGCACCTGAGATAAATTAAAACAAGATCCTACCAGAGGAAAATGAAATAGTCCAAGCAGTCCAGCAACTAAAAAATAAAATTCACCAGTCACACATAAAACAACTAAGAAAGTCGTTCGGCTGAAACCGAACATTAACTACATACCCAGCTTTGCACTTGGAACGCTGTGTTATAAGGCCTTCAGAAAAAGTGGGTGTGGTTTTTAACCGATTTTGATTATCCCCACTCAGTCTATATAATTTGGCAAGGATAGTGCATCTGCGAAATATCTTTAACGGCTTTTGAATAACGGCTGTTAAACTTCCCTACAAATTTTCTTATTCTAAATGTGGGTTAGGTTAGGTTGAACTGGCCGGTCAATAAAGACCTCACCTAGACTGAAAGTGTCTATAGTGTTACCAGAGTTTGACGACCAAACGAAAGAACCCCAATCAGCTGCCAGGACATACGTTATAGAATAACTTCGTCGTCCTGGCAAATACTAGCAGTTTTCTAGGACCCAGCCTAATTTCTGCCTCGAGATCTGGCAACTCTGCCGCCCCTTTTAGCTGAAGCCTTGACCTGGCAAGCGCAGGACAAGAGCACAGAACGTGCTCAACCATTTCTTCCTGCAGCTCACACTTTCTGCACTTGCTGTTACTGACGAGGCCTAACTTATAAGCATGTGACACCAGAAGGCAATGTCCAGTCAGTATGCCCATCGTGAGCCTTAAGTCTTCCCTCTTCAGAGACATGAGCCACTTTGTGAGTTTAATATCGTAGGATTTGCACATGATCTTAGAAATTTGCAGCCCCGCGCTTTTGTTCACGCCTTTGCTGCTTGATGGATCATATGCATTTGCTGTGTCCTTTTGATTTATCCCGTCTCTCGTCGACTCAGCGAGCACCCTCCTTTGTCAACTCATCGGTCTTTTCTTTACCTTGTATGCCTTTAAGACCGGGAACTCAATGCTTTCTTGCATTTCTGAACATTTTTGGATGAAGTACCGTGTGAGATTATTACCTTAATCGTAGCCTGACTATCAATATATATATTGATGCGACTGCAGCTTAAGCACGCTTCCTCCAGAATTTCTGCTGCTTTCTTGACTGCTATGATTTCCGCCTGAAAAACGATGCAGTAATATGGCAGCCGTTTCAAGGGTTAAGCGCCAATTAAGTAAGTAAGTTAGTGATTTGGCAGCTTGTACCATCTATTTTTTTCTGGGTCAATAAAGTAAACAACAGACCCAACCGCTTGCATTAATTTCGAACCATCCGTATACACGTGTATAGTATGATCTGCCATTTAATCCAAATAAATAAAATAAATTTAAAAAAAAATGTCTGCACCCTGACACCAACCCTCCGGCTCAATTGCGGCCCCAAGATCGCTTTCGAAGCTGAGGCATCTGAACAATGTGGGTGGTGCCAAGCCCATATTCCAAAGTTTTAGAATTTATGTTTCGCGTCATAAGTCCAGTCCACCTATCAAATTTCATTAGCTTAGCGGTATACCGTATATGGTGAAGATATCTCAATATTAGCTCAATTTATCGTGTTAACGCACGATTCCTTTATACCTGTACAACCAACTGTTATCCAATCAAAGTTAAAATACCTTGTGTACAAATACAGCTGGGTATAAAAATAACATGGACTTCGCAGTTAAAAATTCTAGTAACACAATATTTTTCTCTTTGTCATGTATTTTTATACTCAGTTGAGCAGAGCTCACAGAGTATATTAACTGTGATTGGATAACGGTTGGTTGTACAGGTATAAAGAAATCGAGATAGATATAGAATTCCATATATCAAAATCATCAGAATCGAAAAAAAATTTGATTGAGCCGACCGTCTGCCCGTTAACAAGATAACTTGAGTAAATTTTGAGATATCTTGATAAAATTTGGTACGTAGGTTCCCGGGCACTCATCACAGATCGCTATTTAAAATGAACGAAATTGGACTGTAACCACGCCACTTTTTCGATATCGAAAATTTCGAAAAACAGAAAAAGTGCGATAATTCATTACCAAAGACGGTTAAGCGATGAAACTTAGTAGGTGGGTTCACCTTTTGACGGAAAACAGAAAATTAGTAAAATTTTAGACAATGGGCGTGGCACCGCCCACTTTTAAAAGAAGGTAATTTAAAAGTTTTGCAAGCTGTAATTTGGCAGTCGTTGAAGATGTCATGATGAAATTTGGTAGGAACGTTACTCACATTACTGAATGTGAGCCAAATAAAAATTAGCAAAATTGGATGACGAACACGCCCACTTTTTAAAAAAAAAATTTTGAAAGTCAAATTTTAAGAAAAAATTCAATATCCTTACAGTATATAAGTAAATTATGTCAACATTAAACTCCAGTAACGATATGGTGCAAAAAAATACAAAAATAAAAGAAAATTTCAAAATGGGCGTGGCTCCGCCCTTTTTCATTTAATTTGTCTAGAATACTTTTAATGCCATAAGTCGAACAAAAATTTACCAATCCTTGTGAAATTTGGTAGCGGCATAGCTTCTATGACGATAACTGTTTTCTGTGAAAATGGGCGAAATCGGTTGAAGCCACGCCCATTTTTTATACACAGTCAACCGTCTGTCCTTCCGCTCGGCCGTTAACATGATAATTTGAGCAAAAATTGATATATCTTTACTAAACTTAGTTCACGTATTTATCTGAACTCACTTTATCTTGGTATAAAAAATGGCCGAAATCCGACTATGACCACGCCTATATTTTTGATATCGAAAATTACGAAAAATCAAAAAAATTCCATAATAATATACCAAATACGAAAATAGAGATGAAACATGGTAATTGGATTGGTTTATTGACGCAAAATATAACTTCAGAAAAAACTTTGTAAAATGGGTGTGACCTACCATATTAAGTAGAAGAAAATGAGAAAGTTTTGCAGGGCGAAATCAAAAGCCCTTGGAATCTTGGCAGGAATACTGTTCGTAGTATTGCATATATAAATAAATTAGCGGTACCCGACAGATTTTGGTCGATATCTCGAAAAGGCCTTCAAATATACAACTAAGGGCCACTCCCTTTTAAAACCCTCATTAACACCTTTCGTTTGGTACCCATATCGTACAAAAAAATTCTAGAGTCACCCCTGGCCTACCTTTATGGCGATATCTCGAAAAGGCGTCCACCCTTAGAACTATGGCCCACTCCCTTTTAAAATACTCTTTAATACCTTCCATTTGATACCCATGTCATACAAACACATTCCATGGTTACCTTAGGTTAATTTTCCTACATGGTGATTTTCCCTTATTTTGTCTCCAAAGCCCTCAGTTGAGTATGTAATGTTCAGTTACACCCGAACTTAGCCTTCCTTACTTGTTAGTTTTGCATTTTTAAATGTTTTTCAGTTGCTTGTTGACATAAAAAATGACTTAAATACAATGCTTTAGATTATCACTCGATTACAGTGAAACTAGGGTAAGTTGACATTGGCATATAAAACGGAATTAAAGAGCATATCTAAACCCGTTAGGTGGTCTAAGTTAGCAGTATTTATATCCAAATAGAATATATTCCCAAGAAATGGCTGTGTTCAGACGTGTTCAATCCCAAGCTTTGCATGTGATATCTAAGAGCTCTCAAAAAAGAGGGTGAGAATAAGTGGGACCGGGAAATATCTTTTTCAATTCTGGAATAAATGCCTCTGATAGATCACAATATTTTTCAGCAAAGACTAAGTTCGCACATCTCTTGGATTTGTGAAGTATGAATCAGTTAAATACTCCTATTGTCCGAACTTAGAAATACATATGACAGATGACTTTTAAATCAATCAAAGCGGACCCCTGTAACAAGCAGAAAAATTTGAAATACTTATACCTTTATTAGAAAACACAGAGGACGTAGTTCTGGCTGCACATTTGTTAACCTGAAAAACTAAAGAAGGTACTTAATACCGCCACTTACCTCGTCTCTATCTCATTTACGTTCTCTTCTTCTCTTGTTTCCTCTTCATTCTTCGTTTATCTTAATCCGCCCACCCAATTTCCCTATGCCTTTCATTATTCCGTAAATTTTCCCCATTTTCCCATTACTCTAACTTACCTTACGGTCAAATCCAAACAATAGCGGCAGCGGCACTCATCTGTCATACATTTCTCAAACCCCCAACATATTTCGTCACTGCGCCGAACGATTAAAAAATCCGATTTGTATAAAGCGGTATGAAGCGAAATTGGCTGTGATGAAAAACGCACCCTGGCCGTTCCTGCTTAGGTTTAACCGTTAGTCTCACTGTCACTATAACTCCTGACTTTATCTTATTGTTTGCGTTTACTTAATGCTATCCTCTTACTCCAATTTGTATTCTCACTCTCCCTCATCTTATGCCCTGCACTTTCCAGCCTTCCTTTCACCTTCCTCTCCCTTTACTTCTAGGGTTTTCCTCTTTCTGGTTGTCACCTCATGCTTGCTTCTCCATTTACTATCATCTTCCCTTTCCTATCCGGATACATATCGAATTTAGGTTTGTGTACAAAGGGGCGTTCATTTCATTAATAAAAAAAAAGTATTATAAAAGTAGGAAAACAGTCCACCAATTATCCCTCCCTACTACCTTAGAACTCAGTATTCGATTATGAGGGTCGTCAAGTTTTGGTTGTTGCTCTGCAGTTCAATATTATTGAGGTTGATGGGGAATTTACAGTACATGTTTTACATGCAGTCAACAATTACCTAAATATTCCTGAAAACGAAGAAAAAGAGATTGATTTTGTGCCATAGAAATGCCTTCCTTAATCTATACAAGTAATATTCTCAAAAACTAAGCTTTTTTTCCTTGGTTATAGGAATAAGTTTTTAAAAAATTGAGAAAATTTTATAAAAAACTTCAAAAAATTTAATTTTGTAACTGTGGATTTCTAGTCGAGGTCCACTACTTTATAGTCTAGTACTCCTATTCACTGAGCTACATTTAAAATTTAAATTTTTACCCGTCATGAATCTACAATCCCCTCTTTTTAATGAAAGGAGTAACTTTGTTAGTCTAAAGTATTAAGACGTACGCATGTTCTTCGATAAGAACATCAATTTCGGCTGTTTTCCCAAAGAAAAAAATATTTTCCCACGACTCTCTCAACATGAGCATCAAATTAACAAGACTTTTAGAACTGTTTTCATTTGAATAAATACCGACCCAGTATGTACAGATGGTTTCGTTCACGGTTTCGTATATTAAACTTCAAACCTATTAACCTTATCCATAAATAATATTTCATCTCCATTAAGTAGTAAACTCATCGCTGATTTTCAATTAGCTATTCGCATCAATACAATGCCGATTCAATTGGTTCAATGGTTTTAGCTTCATAGATTACATCAAAAATTATCTAATCTCCACATAAAAATGAATTGCTTATTAACTAATAAAATGAAGCATACATATACTAAGGTGAATCTTTGTATGAATGTATGTGTATATGTATATGTGTAGCAAATGCATCTATCTGGTTAAGTAAATCAATCTAAAAACTAAACTGCATTGTAACTATACTGAATATGCAGATTCTTTACTAGTTTAACTAGTATTTCTCCAGCCGCTATCTTAATTGAAACAAATAAAAAAAACTAAAATATTTGTAAAAACAAGTAAGGAATGCTAAGTCCGGGTTTAACCGAACATTATATACTCAGCTGCCAAATTACAGTTTGCAAAACTTTTAAATTACGTTCTTTTAAAAGTGGGCGGTGCCACGCCCATTGTCCAAAATTTTACTAATTTTCTATTCTGCGTCATAAGGTCAACCCACCTACCAAGTTTCATCACTTTATCCGTCTTTGGTAATGAATTATCGCACTTTTTGTGTTTTTCGAAATTTTCGATATAGGAAAAGTGGGCGTGGTCATAGTCAGATTTCTTTCATTTTAAATAGCGAACTGAGATGATTGCCGAGGAACTTACGTACCAAATTTCATTAAGAAACCTCAAAATTTACTCAAGTTATCGTGTTTACGGACAGACGGACGGCCATGGCTAAATGAATTTCTTCTTTCGCTTAGATCATTTTGATATATATAAGTCCATATCTATCTCGATTAATTTATGCCGTTACGGGGTACCGTTATGCGAACAAAATTAATATACTCTGTGAGCTCTGCTCAGCTGAGTAGAAAAATACTTATGGTTTTCGAAGAATTTTTGCTAATATGCTAATAACGGCAATGAATGCTTCATTAATTATGGCAAATAATGTCGGTTGTGTTTGTAAACTTTAGCTTTTTCAATGGATGTTCGTACTCGTGTTTCTCATTGCTTACAGCTCTATGTGTAGTCTATTTTTGTAAATTTCTTAATTTTTGTTTTTTCACTTTACAACTTTACTGACGTTGTTGTTGCTGATAGGTTGCTTGCTAGACGTAGCCATTACATTGTTGAGATGACTGTTGCAATTTGAATTGATTGAGTTGCAATTAGAAACGCGAGCCGCCACTAACTAAAGCTGCTGCTTGTTGCTAGTTGTAACGATCTTGTTTTATTACTGTTGTTTTCATTATAGTGCGCTATTGTTGTTGTTAACAGCAGAGCGCTAACTATAGTGGCTATTGCTATATGTATAATTGGTTAATTGCATATGCCATTACAAAACAGAATCCTTAAATAGTTTGTATTAAAAAGATTGCTTTATTGCAATGCTGTAGAAGTGACCAAGAAGAATTTTTAAAACAGTTATACATACATATGTAAGTTTCCAAATGTGAAGCTACTTTGTTGTGGAATAGCAAAGCTCTTCAAATGCATTAGTTTATACTTTGAATTTCCAAGCTTAAATTGAAATTGACCAGACTTGGTACAAATAAAAATTCAAAATATTATAGAACACTATTAGCTAGAATTTAGGTCTTCACAATTAAAGGTTTCAGCCTTAATCTGACTAGCAGCACTTTTCAATGGGATTTAAGCTCCATACAAAGCTTTATAGCTTCAGAGCTTCCACAACCCAATTGTCAAACGCACCTACGCGAGTCGAATCATGTATATTGGAACGATTTTCCATCATCCCTTGTCAAATTTGGTTTCGAGAAAAACTCGTATCGGCGTTGTGCCATCATTTTCGTTCTCGACACTACTGATGGCACAGCGCCGAAATCGGTTTGTCTCGTAACCAAATTTGAGAAGAGATGACGGAAAATCAACAAAACAAAATAAGCGAGGGAAATTCTTTAACATATATAAATGTATCATATAAAATTAAAAATTGCAGTAGTAAGTTGTGAGTTTTCCAACTTAGTACAAGAAGAAGTAAAATTGCTTAATTTAAGATAAAATTAAAGCGCCCAACGTGCCTGGTCAAGCTTTAGTCCACTTAGGCCTGGCTTTTCAGTTCCAGCTTAAACTCCAGCTAAAGTTGACTAAAGTTTAATTTTGCTCCTTTGTTCGGTAACATCAAATTTTGGTCCCCACTTCAGCTCAAGCGGCCGAAGTGACTGGGTTAAGTTCTAGTCAACGTTAACTGCAGTTTAAATTCACACTGAAAACCTGGATCTTAAAAGCAGAAAAATAGGGCACGTTCCTTTAACTCTTTATTTGCTTTTACTTTTTTTGAAAATGGTTAGTTTTACCCGGTTCAGGATAATATATTTGAAACGGTTACTCTTTTGATATACTATCTTTTAAACTAGTTACTTTTTGAAAATGTTATTTTTTAACCTCTCTCATTTTTTAAAAGCTTTTGAAATCCGGATTTTACTTCTGAATCGATTACTCTCTTACAAACTGGTTATTCCTTTGAACCGGTATTATTTTTGAAACCTGTAACATATATAAAGATTTTGGAGCAACGATAGTTTTTTTTTAACCGATTACTCTTTCACAAGCGAAATCTTATTTGGAGCCAGTTGCTTTTTCGGAAAAAGTTACTTTCTGGGAACCAGGTACATTTCCAGAACCAGCTGTTTTCAAAACGATTACTACTTTTGGATCGATTGGTTGGTTTGTTTGTTGCAATGCTGGCCGTGCAAAGAGATCCGGCACACATACTTTAAAAATCTCTTATGTGTGTTTTAGTCAAAACTTTTGGTAAAATCAAAATACTTGCTGATGTCTTTTATGGAGCACTCTTAACTACCACCAGGGCCGCGTAGAGGGGGGGGGGGGGGGGGGGGGGCAGCCAAGGCAATTGCCCTGGGGCCCGGAGGTTTTTGGGGGCCCGGCAAGGCAAAGCAGTATTAACAGTACTCTAACTAGGATTTCATAGATACATGCATATTTTGTTGCTCTTCAGGTTATTCTAAAGAAAAAGGTTGGAAGAGGTTACACGACATAGTCAAAATCATAAAACTTGCTATATAGAGTGGCGCCAATATGAAATGAGAATTCAAAATGCAAGTTCAGTGGATTTTCTCTTGGCGGAAAACCTTAAAAATGAGGCAGTTCGCTGGAGAAAGATACTTCGCAGAATTCTTGACCGCATGAACATTTGGAGAAGGTGAGGGAATCTCAAACGAAAAAGAATCGTCTCCAAGCACATTATTTGTCTGATGGAATACAAAATGTGTTTATAGAAATCTCTGCAAGTCAAGGAATTAGAAAGATAGAAAGTGAGAGAAAGTCCGTCAAGTATTACACAGTAATAGTGGATGCAACCCAACTGTTTTATATTGCGTTATGTTTTATTAGACAGGGACTCCGGAAAATGGAAAATCCAAGAACGCTTCTTATAGTTTGTCGATTGTAACGCAAAAATAGGAGAAGCTATCGCTGAGCTGATTCGCAGCACTCTTAAAAAGCACAATATTCCACTGGATGACTGCCGTGGGGAAGGGTATGATAATGGCAGTAATATGAGCGGTCATTACAAAGGAGCGCAGAGTCATATCCTGAGAGATAACTCCCTGGCAATATTTGCACCTTGGGCTTGTCATAGTTTAAATTTATGTGGAAACTGCTGAATGTTGTGCAGAAGTCATCACGTTTTTCGGTAGTATGTAGAAATTGTATAACATCTTTAGCGCAAGCCCTCAGAGATGGGAAATTCTCAAGGAAAAAACTAATTGATCGTTGCACAGCATGTCACAAACACGATGGTCTGCTCGTGTGGATAGTGTGGAACCTTTAGCAACTCACATTCCCCAAATATTGAAAGCTATTGATGAAATCAAGCTTTTGAATCTGAGTTCAGGAACAATAACGGATTTGAAAGGTATTGAAGCATATATGGGAGTGTATCCCCTTAGCCTCCATTTGGCTCAAAGTGTTGACAGTAATCAACCATCGAAAGCTGGTACTGCAAGCTAGAAATGCCACACTGGACGTAGAAACAGAAAATATACGTAGCCTGATTGATGAGTTGAAGAAGTTCAGGGGTCAATTGTCGATCATACTTCAAGAATGTAAGATTCTAGCAGGGAGTATAGGAGTTGTGAATACCTTCGCAGAGAAAAGAATGAAGATAAGAAAGCGCCAGTTCGATGAAATAAATACCTGGTGAATTACCTGAGTGCATATATGTAATACTCCTATATTGCTAATAGAAAATGCTCGCAATGTGTTTGAAATTCGAAATCAAAACAAGACAGCCTATACAATTTTTGTGATTGTAGCAGCATAAGTGTGACAAGAAAAAATTGAAATTTAGGTACATTCCATTATTGAATACAAAAACAAAAACGTTTAAACAGCAATATATCGGTACTCTGATGCTTGGGAATGTACCTAGCCTTTTGTAGCAACATAGGAGTATTACATATATGCCTGAGTGTGATTCTTTTTACGTTCTTTTGGACTGCTTGATTGGTAATATGACAAGACGTTTCGAAGCCGTAAATGATATTGCGATTAAATTTAGTTTTTTGTGGAAGTATCAGGATTCACATTCGCAGACCAAAACGCACGGAAGGTTTTCCTTGGCTGATTCAAGCTATTAAAATATGCATATTTAGAAAAAGTTAATGTAAGCAAATGAAATCTAGCATTTAATTTATGTAAAGTGCTCCAGTAAATCTTATTTTATATGAAATAAAACTGACAATGTGAATTGAAAAATTTATGTATGTTATGTTATTTTTTTATTGGGTTGAGTTTAGTTTTTAGGGGGGGGGGGGGGGGGGGGCGTAAACGCGAACTGTCCCAGGGGCCCGGCTCGGCTCTCTGCGGCCCTGACTTACTTACTTACTTACTTAATTGGCGCTTAACCGTCTAAACGGTTATGGCGGTCCAACAAGGCGCGCCAGTAGCTCCTTCGCTCCGCCAACCGGCGCCAATTGGGCACACCAAGGGAGTTTAAATCGTTTTCCACCTGGTTCTTCCAACGGAGTTGGATTCCCATTCTTTACGCGTGTGAGCCAAGGTCAGTGTACTATAATTGTTGTTATGATCCTGAATATATCTTTCGTAAACCTATTCAGCAGGTTCTAAGTACATATATGCATATGTCACAGTCTCTCATATTATTCGCTATCAAAAAATTATAGGCACTCCATAATCTCAGAGCTTTGCTAAAAAGAACCTATCTGATTTTGGAAAGCGAATGGATATTGAAACTTTTAGATGTTGGGGAAAACCACAATCTATTTTTGACGCCCTTCTTGCAAACTATGGCGGCTGATCCATTCATTGTCGACCTTGATATTCTTGTTAAAGTTCAATGTGAGCGAAAGATGATCTGTTGTCGAAAGCTCTTCGGGCCACATTCATGAGATACCACATTGTTTTTCGTTCCAGCTTCCAGATTACTTAAATCTGACGGCTAAGCCTGTAGTTATCAGGTGTATGTGGAGGTCCAAAATCATATGGCTAAAGCTAACATTTGGCGCGTCCTTTGCCCACGACCTAACTGCTTCTGCTATACTGCAATGCACGCCTTCTTTACTCTTCTTACTATATTGACTTTTCAGTCTAGCTAGTTGTCTATTTCGATGCCAAGGTACTTGTCTATCGTTGAGAGAGAGAGCTCAGTGCCATTTAGTGTCGGTTGAGGAAATCGAGGTATTTTGACTTTGTTACTGAAGAGTATCAGTTCTGTCTTTCTTGGGTTGATGATGAGGCCACAGGCTGTGACCTAGAATTGTAAAATCCTAATCATAACCTGTCCGACATCACTTAATGATTAGGGTAAAGACCTCGAGACTTCGATGACAACGTCATCTGCATATGTCACGACCTTAACTCCATACTTATCGAGCTGAAATAATATTTCGCTCAGTGCTTCAAACCAGAGAATAGGAAAAGGGCCTCGCTCTAAAGTGTTTCTTTTCCCATATTTCGGGCGTCTATTTTCCAGCACTTAAACCGCCCATCCACAAATACAGTTGACAGCTTCGGCTCTTTAGAGGGATTTCATATTAGTGCTGGCTTCTATGTGGTTGAATGTACCCTCTATGTCTAGGAAGGCCGTAGGATTGTTCTATAGAACCAATTAGTTCGCGAAGGGGAATTTGTGTTGAGCTGCCTCTAATTTAAGCGTGTTACACTGGCCATGCTATTCTTGTCCTAATGTAAATTTCCAACAGCCTCTCAAGAGCTTTAGGCTTAAAGGAGGTTAGTTCTATTTGCCCGTAGTCTTTGACATAGCCGTGCGTTCGTCTGCCCGCCATAGGCAGGAAGATAATTTTTGTTTTTCTCTAGCTTTGGGGAATAAAGTTCAAATACAAAGGTTATGATACTAGCCGTGTGTAGACCCTTATCAGCCAAAGTACCATAAGAACCATTGGGTCACCTAGCTTTTAAAGCATCACCGAGATAACGCCATCGAGACGAGGCAATTTATATGAGCGATTGAATTCACCTCGTTCTTTCCTCTTGCGTAGTGGTTGGTGCAATTTTTGGAGAGTTATCGGTGTGTTATTGACAAGAAATTAACGTGTTATCGACTTGTTATCGAAGTGCTATAAGTGCTATCGATAGCAAGGGTTATCGATGAGTTATCAAAATCTTTTATCTTCGAGTTAACGTTCTGTCATCGAAAAATTATCTATTTATTTGATAAAAATTGTCGATTATTTCTTGAAAAGTTTTAAATTTTTTATCAAAAAGTTATCTTTATTAAAAATTTATCGATTGGAGTTTAAAAGTTTTCGATTTGATATCGCAAAGATATTTATTCATCATGAGAAAGTTATCGATTATATATATCGATATATTACCCAATCGTTATCGAAAATTTGCCGATTTGTTATGGAAAAGGTACCAATTTGTTATCGGCATATTCTCTATCGATTTTTAATGAAAAAAAGTATTATCCATTTCGGGCACTAATAATAAAAAAAATATAATTTTACCTTTTTTTATTCCTGTAAGAGACCCCATAACTGTTCCCAAACTGCGACCTTTATTTATGTGTGATATATTTAACTTAGGTATCACAGTCTGAAACTGTAAGACTGGATACAATCATAAGGACAACCCTAATGTTTACGCATCGAACTTCACGATTTCTTGGTACATGGCGAAACCGAAGCATATTTCAAGGCGATAAAAAAGCTAAACGGATAGCTACCTCAACAAAAAATAAAGTTCACATGAAGAGGGGCTCCTTAGCACAGTAGAAATCTAAGTAATCTTCTTTATCTTAAAAATGATTTTTGCCTACTTTGAATTTTCATTACGGGACAGCCAGCACACCAGACGTTCGTTCAAGCAAATGAAACGCATGGCCGTAATTTTCTTCTCTTATTTTTCTTCTTTTGGTATTTTAGGAAATCAAATTTGTTTCTGGAATGCAATTACGTAGTTTTATTTACAGTTTCATTTCGTGCTGGACAATACTTGTTATACAATTCTATATTGTTGTTATAATAGCCTCAAACTCAGTAACTACTTCAACGCTCATTTGATATAAATAATGCACGCGACTGCGCGCATACGCAACCTCTTTTACCCAGAAATGTACCGTGCAAAAAATGCGATTAATCTAGGATTAATGCGGGATGAGTCGCAAAAGAGTATGCGACCAATGCCAGTTTGGATCTCTTTGTATGAGTTGAACTGTTCACTTTTGTTTGAGCATGTCCTATGAAGAGACTAATTGTACCCATTTATACCTGAAAGGGATCAATAGAACCAATACCCTTTGTACCCATATGAGAACATTAGAAGACTAGTCCCTTTTCGGTTTTATAAGAACTCAAATAGGGCCCAGACGCATTTTTATTGACAGAAATACAATAGAAGGGTTTGTCAAGCCACAAAATCTATTTGAGCGGGCGGAACAGCATAAGAAATATTCTCCGATAATGTAACCCTATCTCCAGCGTAGTCGTTAAGTCCTAGTAATTTAGGTTCGATATAGTGCTCAGCATTTTTCTTAAATAATTCGATTCAATCACCTTTTTTTATTTTACTCATTTCGTTGAAGTTTTTTTTTTATATTTCTTAAAATGGACTACATAGATATCAAACTGAGTAAACCCAACTGTACCCGAAAGGGACTAAAGAGGATCAATTATGGCCAGATGTAGACAAAAGGGATCAATCGGAGACCAATCTCTTTAGGGATTAATCACACGATTTTTTGCAGGGTAATATTCCACACACACACGTATATATATATATATATTTACAGGTAAGTGAATTTAAAAAAAAAGAACAATAACAACAATTGCATTGACGCGTCACCAAAATAAAGCGAATGCCTGGCAATGCAATCATATGCAGCAACAACAACAAAACGTTTTATTTTTGGTGTTATAGAGCAGAGCTCACAGAGTATATTAACTTTGTTCGCATAACGGTAATCCGTAAAGGCATAAACTATTCAAGATAGATATAGACTTCTATATATCAAATGATCTGGGTGAAAAAATAAATTCATTTAGCCATGTCCGTCCGTCTGCAAACTCGATAACTTGAGTAAATTTCGAGGTATCTTGATGAAATTTGGTGTGTAGGTTCCTGGGCGCTCATCTCAGATCGCTATTCTAAATCGGACTACAACCACGCCCACTTTTTCGATATCGAAAATTTCGAAAAACGGAAAAAGTTCGATAATTCATTACCAAAGACGGGTAAAGCGATGAAACTTGGTAGGTGCGTTGACCTTATGACGCAAAACAGAAAATTATTAAACTTTTGGACAATGGGCGTGGCACCGCCCACTTTTAAAAGAAGGTAATTTAAAAGTTTTGCAAGCTATAATTTCGCAGTCGTTGAAGATATCATGATGAACTTTGGCAGGCTCGTTGCTCCTATTACTATATGTGCGCTAAATAAAAATTAGCAAAATCGGATGACAAATACACCCACTTTTAAAAAAAATTTTTTAAAGCCAAATTTTAACAAACAATTTAAAATTTTTACAGTATATAAGTAAATTATGCCAACATTCAACTCCATTAATGATATGGTGCAACCCAATACAAAAATAAAACAAAATTTCAAAATGGGCGTGGCTCCGCCCTTTTTCATTTAATTCGTCTAGAATACTTTTAATGCCATAAGTCGAACAAAAATTTACTAATCCTTGTGAAATTTGGTGTGTGCATAGATTCTATGACGATAACTGTTTTCTGTGAAAATGGGCGAAATCGGTTGAAGCCGCGCCCAGGTTTTATACACAGTTGACCGTCTGTCCTTCCGCTCGGCCGTTAACACGATAACTTGAGCAAAAATCGATATATCTTAACTAAACTTAGTTCACGCACTTATCTGAACTCACTTTATCTTGGTATAAAATATGGCCGAAATCCGACTATGACCACGCCCACTTTTGCTATATCGAAAATTACGAAAAATGAAAAAAATGCCATAATTCTGCACCAAATATGAAAAAAGAGATGAAACATGGTAATTGGATTGGTCTATTGACGCAAAATGTAACTTTAGAAAAAATTTTGTAAAATGGGTGTGACACCTACCATATTAAGTAGAAGAAAATGAAAAAGTTCTGCAGAGCGAAATCAAAAGCCCTTGGAATCTTGGCAAGAATACTGTTCGTGGCATTATATATATAAATAAATTAGCGATACCCGACAAATGATGTTCGGGGTCACCCTGATCCACATTTCGGACGATATCTCGAAAACGCCTTCACATATACAACTAAGGGCCACTCCCTTTTAAAACCCTTATTAATACCTTTAATTTGGTACCCATATCGAACAAACACATTACAAAGTAACCCCTGGTCCACGTTTATGGTGATATCCTGAAATTGCGTCCACCTATAGAACTATGGCGCACTCCCTTTTAAAATACCGTTTAATACCTTCCATTTGAAACCAATGTCATACAAACACATTCCAGAGTTATCCTAGGTTCATTTTGCTAAATGGTTATTTTCCCTTATTTTGTCTCCAAAGCTCTCAGCTTAGTATGTAATATTCGGTTACACCCGAACTTAGCCTTCCTTACTTGTTTGTGAATTAATATTGAGCGCAAAGCTCAAACATTTTTTACCCATTCATTGCTACAGTTGCATGTGAAGTGGAGGACAGCAGGAGTGACCAACGTTGTTAGCTGAAAGAACCAAATGTAAAAGGGGCGTTAAAAAGAGCAACAAAAACACCAAGTAGGCGAGTATAGCTAAATATATTGAAAGCTTAATGGTATTCTTACAATATTTTACATTTATACACGACCAAGATTCTAGCTAAATTTTCCTGCGATACAATGCTAGCTTTTGTGTTTACTCGTAATAAGTTGATTTGTTAAGCTTAAGTACCGCCTGCGATATGAAAGTGGCTATTTGCGGACTTTTGTTATTTTCTTTTTTTATACTGACCTAAAAAAGTGGAGGTTTTCAGTTCAATACTTATTTATTGTCAACTTTACCTAAGAAAAAAAAGCGTGAGTAGCAAGTGCTAGTGAGGTTCGATGTGTAAACATAAAGGCGTAGGTCTGGAAAACTAGCGTGTTTAAGCTAACTACAGCTCGCCTAAGAGTTGAAGTTACGCCACAACAGAGGAAACTTTACCAGAAACAAATAACTTCGGGATTTTTGAGAGGAGCTTCGTAGATAACAAATCGGTTACACTCCGGCAAAAAACCGATAACTTGTCGATAACACGTCGATAACTTTATGATAAAGAACATATGGGAAGGCAATAAGAAATTTCCATAATTAAAAAAAATAATCGATAATTTTTCGATAGTAAATCGACAACATATCGATAAAATTTTGATAACAAATCGATAACTTTCTGATAGCAAATCGCTAACTGTTCGACTAAAAGTCGATAGCTTTTTACAATAATTCGTTTCGAATTCGAACTTGATAACATTGGTAACACTCCGATTAAAAATCGATAACTTTGTACATAACAAATCTATAATTAATTGGTAATAAGTCGATGGCCTTTCGATAGCAACCCTGCAGCTTTTCGATAAAAGATCCATAATTCGTAGACAACCTTTGTTATTAATAACGAATTTTTAACACTAACACAAAATCTTGTGAAAAATTGTAAAAGCTGTAAGAGTGAAAGTTATGTATCAAGCTTGTAAAATAAACGAAAATAAAGATTGGTGGACTCAATCATTTAAGGCCTGCCCGATTACGTTTTACCAGCGACATCAAGTACCCGCTCCGCAGCATTCTAGCAACGTAATATTACTAACGTTGTTACTTTTGAATGCAACACATATCACATTTACTAAAATTTGTTGATAGTTTGGACTTTTCGTATCATTCATGGTTAGGTTATGTTGAACTGGCCGGTCAATAAAGACCTAACATGGACTGAATGTGTGAGTGTAATATAGTAGGCTCTGCAAATAACCCCTCTCTTATGTCCAAGCCTTCCCTGTTGCATGGATCATATGGAACTCCTTTCTTCTTTTAATTTGTCCCAATCCGATTGGGCGTATATCGTTCTTTCAGCTAGTGTTGTACCCGATGTTGCCAACTCATCGGCCTATTGCCTTAATCGCCGATCATTTATGGATCAAACAAAGTTTTTTCCAGTGCTACTTGGGGCCTTTGAGAGCTACTAAAGCGGGGGCATTTTCAGATGTTATGAAGATCCAGTGTGGGGCCTTCTTGGAAAATTCCTCGAGCACAATCATTTCAAGATTGCTTTCGATATCACTTCGGCATCAATTGGGGAATTGCTTCTGGAATCATTTCGATACAATTTCTTGGTGACTTCGGACAGATTTTTGGTTTTTTGTAAATTCACTATGAAAAATATCTCCGGAGGACTGGTCCCGAGAGCAATTTATAAATTGTGCTCTCGTGATCCCATTAACCAGCTTGAAAAAAGTTACACCGAGTTAATGTGGAAGTGAAACCAAATTAACATTTGGCCCTGAAAACAGTTCTCAAAAAGTAAAATGGTACCAAGAGATATTACTAGTCTAAAGTTACCGCTATAATCGCCGCATCGGCAGCTATGGTAGGTAACTTCCAGCTATTTTATCTACTCACGCAAGACAATACAAGGGACATCCAGAGAATCTGTGTTCATTAATCGGTGTAAATTATTCACACTACTACCAAGAGCCATCCAAGGATTGTTTCATGGGAGGAACTAAATAAAGCATACTACTATGCGCTTACTCATCGTTCAGACTAGCTGAATCTCCATTTCATTAGAGTTAATGTGCAGCTAAAGACCGCTGGGCCGATACCAGTCCCACATTCTCCTCGTGCATCTTAAGTAGATTATTCGTATGGAAGTCCCTAGCCTTGTCAAGCAGAGACCTTCTGTATAAAGCAATACAAGCTTCTCGTGTTAGTTCCAGACACTTTCTACAAGATAATAAGGATAATTGCTGACCATCTTATTTGCAGTCAAAAAGGCACTTGTGGTTTTTCGTGAAAAATATTAGGTCCGTATTTTCCGAATTTAACATCAGGCCCAATTTGTGGTCCAAGTTGTTAGTTTTGTAAAGGTGTTTTCCAGAGTTGTTGAGGAATGCAATCACCCCGGAATGCATTACATGCATTCTTATTCCTGGATTAACAATTTTATATTGCAGCCTTTAATCTTTTTTTGTAATAATGTATACATTTGTTTAGTCATTATTCGTTTATGTAAGTACGGACTACCTATTTCTTTTTTTATTCCTCATGTGGAATAATAAATGCACTCCGCCAGTGTATAATAATATTGAAAAGCAAAAGTAATGCGAAGTATTGCAGTGCAAAGAAAGTATGCCATAGAATAAAAAAGGATAACACAAAAATTATTGCAATCCTCTGGGGCTGCAATCAAACGAACAATTATTCAAAATGGAATGCACTCCTTAACAACTCTGGTATTTTTAATGATTTCACTCACCTTCCACCATCGCCCTTCAAATACCTTCTGCAGTATAATGGTGATTTATGCGGAAAGAAGTTAATTATTACCTAGACTATTGTCTTTCAATTTGCTTCTTTTCAGTGCTTTAAAACGCTCTTAATATTTGATCATAGTTCTCTAATGCTGTTTTCACACATACGGCTTATTGAATAATAAAGGCAGTTTTCTACATTAAGACGCTTATTAAGCTCAACCTTCCCTACAAAATTCGAATCTATAATAATTTCATTAGTGACTAATCGAATACCTAATGAAGTCAAAAGCAAAATGGAACTCTGTTGGGAGCGTTCAGTTTTTAGTTTTGGTGTCTTAAGTGCTTAAATATGTCATTTGTCAAAGTAAATGTCATTGTCTGTCATATAGCATTTTCATTTTATTCGCTCCTCATTTCATCCTTCATACTAATCGAGCAGCTACTTATGTGTGAAAGCAGAAAATTTACGATTTCATTAGAAGGTGAAATGAGATCATTAAGTTTCTGTGCGAAAACAGTATAAGGTTTTATTCCAACAGGAAAGGCTACCAAAAATATTTTTTCTGAGACCTCAGTGTTGTTTCCCATATCCTTTTCTTAGCTAACTTGTCGAAACTTTCCCAGTTTTCTATTTTTGATTTCCATATCTATCTTTCGCTCCCAGTCCATTAGAAAAGTGATAATTCGATTATCTTGTTTCTGACACTTCCCATTTCCCAGGCGAAGTTTTTTTTGACCTCACAAAAAAATTTTTTGTGAAGAGGGTTTCTACTGCTTTCGTTTCATTACCTTTTCTTTGCCATTTTTTTGTTTGTTTTGCTTTTACTAAGTATTGTCGATTGTTACTGAGGGTGTTGTCAACTGGTAAATGTGTTATTATGTCACAATTAAAGGATTGCCAAGTTTTATGGTAATTAATGTTAACATTCATAAAAATGTTAATTAAAAAATATTACAAATAGAGATAAAAGAAACATAAATTTATATGCTGAAACATTAAAAAATCTAGTAAATGTTAAAAACGCTTTTAATTGCGATAATTTTCATATATTTTTTACTTACTTTTAATTGAAATAAATTGGTGCTAATCATAATAATACAAGTTTAGGATTAAAATTGTGTCGCATCTTCGGTTAGCTGTAGTGAAGTGATGAGAACATAAAAATATTTGGATAACAGAATTAAGTAATTATTTGCATGCCTCTCTCCAATGTTGGTTTCGAAACCAGAACTAAAACCGAAACCGTACAGAGTGTTATGTATTAGTTATCGAAGAGTTAACGGGTTTTTATCGATAACTGATGTTATCGAAGATCAATCGGATTGTTGAAAATGAGTTATTGACTTGATATCAAATATTATAAACTTGTTATCTTTAGCAAACGGTATCAATGAGTTATTGTTTGTTTATCGAGAAGTAATCATTTTCTTACTGAAAATTTATCGATTTTTGTCGAAAAAATATCAAGTTGCTATCGACTTGCTATCAAAATGTTATTTATATGCTATCGAAAACTCTCGGCGTATTATTAATATTTTATCGATGAGGTACCACCGCTTATTTAGCGAAAAGTTATCGATTTATTTTCGATTATTTTTTTCATTTGTTATTGAAAATTTACGGATTTCTTATTGACGATAACTCGTGTTATCGATTTTCCTCCGACGAGTTATCGGTTTGCTATGGAAGTGTTTCTATATATTGTCTTGTCGTATGTTTATCGGTAATAATGTTAGCGACAACACTTCAAAATGAAGGTATTCGAGTGTTCAAATCAGAATCCCAGAGAAGACCAATAATTAATAAGGCCAAGTAACTTTTTTACTTCCATTATAAATATTAGGTCCGTTTCATGTTTATACGCAAGTTTCAATAAAAATATTGGGGACATGAAACTCAGGACATACCTCAGAAACTTTTGACAACACAGCATGAGCGAAAAAAGTTTTCACTAGGTTACGCAGGAATAGTGATACATATTTAAAAAATTCGTCCCAGGTTGAAAGTTTCGGTTTTAAGTTTTAGGTAACTTCTCGATAACCTAGAGATCTAAAACCTTGAACATAGATAACGCGCAGATAAGACAGTAATCTAAATATTTAAAAAATGGATTTAGAACATGTCGAATTATGCGATCGATTTTTAAATATATAATAAGAAACTTGAAAGGCTACATTTAGTTCAGGAAGCCGTAACTATGAAACAAGAGGATGAAATGAGGAGCACGGTTCGGTTATTACAAGACTCATACAGAACTCGTAGTTTTGGGATCAGTTTTTAAGTAACATCACTGTAAGCCTAAAAGACCTAAAATTTAAAAAAGATATCTATTCGTTTTGAGAATTTTTTTATTGTGCAAAATATATGAAGAAACACAGCAAAAAAAACACAAAATCAAAAAAAAAGTTTCGCTCCCCATTGAAATTTGAAACGGTGCTCTGAGTTCAATGGAAGGCTAAGAAAAAGTCTCGTTAGGTGTCGCATGGCTTTAAGTGCTTCAGAAAATCGAATGGATCAGATGGAATCTTCAGCTTTTGAGGGACTTCTTATTCGCAGTTGAGAACCCGATGATAATCTATTTAATATGGGAAAACTCCAATGGATGGCGTCCAGGGTGAATATTTATAAATTTCGTTCCAAATGGCAGAACTTGGGGACTTTAAGCTTCCCATTGAGCTACAAAATTGTAACCTCACACATAGTTCTATGGAAATAATAAGTAAAATCATACAATATTTGGAATCTTTCGACAGATTTTTATGTAACTTCCAGGAGAGCTAGATACTTGAAGTTTTACATTAATTGCAAAAGTCAAAGGTAGTGCAATACGAGTCACAAAAATTTCCGCGCAGATCGAGGTATTTAGAAAAAAGGCATGGAAGAGGGAATTCCGCTATTGCTTGAAAAAATTCCGGTATTGCTTGAAAACCTTCAGTTCACTGAAATATACCACCAACTCCAAAGATAATGAGTTCGTGCTTAGTAAAATTTGCCAACTGGCAACACTTTCTGTTAGCTACTGTAGCCTTATATTTTTTCAAACATCGTGAGCACACAATTAAACCTAAGCTGGACAGCAAGTGTGTGTGTAAGCTCGTTGCAACAATCGAAATCGCACAACAACAAATCTCACCCACAAACCTACATATTAACATTAAGATGAAGTGTTGTTGAGGGTTCGGTACAACATATGCGCTACAACTTAGGGCCCATTCACCTGGACCTCTCACATTGCTTTGATGTAGCGCACTCTAAAAGCTAACTATTGTTAACGCTGGTAGTATGTAAATATATAATAAAATAATTTAAAAAACATTTTAATTTGAACGGTTTTATTGAAAACAATACTTACATGAAGTAATAATAATACTAAAATCTAGAAAATAATTAGGTAGGTCTTAGGTACTAGTCGTCGCACTCCTTATCAATCTAGGGCGTTGATCAGACAATTAAATAAAAGCGTTGGACGCGTCATATTTCTATTGATTTGGCGTTCCAACTCTAGAGCAAGCAATATATAGCTGGCCATGGGAAAGGCACGGACTCTCTAAATTTAATCCTAAAACAGTAAGCGATTGTCCTTGTGCTTTGTTGATTGTAATTGCAAAAGCAAGGCGTACAGGAAACTGTAAGTGCTTAAAATCTAATGGCAAGTCTGTAGGAATCATTGGGATCCGTGGTATGAGCACATCCTCAGCTTTGCTTTGACCGCCGATGATTGTTGCTTCGATTACATTCGGCATTAATTTCTTAACGCAAAGTTTGGTTCCATTGCACAATTTTGGTGGGTCTAAATTCCGAAGAAGCATGATTGGTGAGCAAATTTTCAAAGTTAATATATGCACAGGCATTAACATGATTATTTTTGGAAGCTAAGATTGCTCGTTCGCAGAGCCAAAAAAAATTCAATTTAAAATTCTTAATTCTGAAATATAAAAAACCTTCGTCTTGGTCGAAGGAACCTATAGCCAAAATTTGGTGATGATTGAAGTGTGGGAAATACGTTTTCATAGGGAACACACACACAGAATTTGATTTTTATAGAAGATGTAGATAGACTGAAACTAAAAAAAATGTTTAACTGCGGCAGATTACTAAACATCCAAAAGGCATAACAGCCAAGCTCAACAATGCAGTCAAACTTTAAGTGTTAAAATACGGTTTGTACGGCAGCCATAGTTCTGAAAAGTCCCATTTGTAGGGAAGGTGCCACGCCCCTTTTTTCCCCATTCCACATTTTACTGGAGGTGTTAGGGCTTAACGTCATATAACTCCTTACCAATTTTCATTATCCTACCATTGCTACATCCAGAGATATGCAGTATAATATATTCCATTTGTATGGGAGGTGCCACGCCCCTTTTTCCCAATTCCACATTTTCTTGGTGTTGTTAGGGATTGACCTCATATAACACGTTACTGAATTTCAATGTTCTGGCATGTATACCTTCAGAGTTATGCAGTACCAAAGATTCCATTTGTATTGGAGGTGCCACGCCCCTTTTATATATCGAAATAATTTTAGCCTAACACCTTCGTGTTGATCGAAGCAATCTATAGCCAAAATTTGGTGATGATTCAAGTTTGGGAAATACATTTCCATAGCGAACAAACACACACACACAGAATTAGTTTTTTATATATATAGATTTACACATTCATATTAAAAACATTTGCTCAAAGTCAGCTGTTAACGCCACTTGAACAACGATTCAGTTTAATATAATTGGGACTTAAATTCAGTGTGTTGCGCACGTAATCGACGTGCCACTTCAGTCAATTTGCCGCCAAACGGTAAACCTACTAATAGGAATATTTGGTACAATATTAAGGTGTGCACATGCGCAAGCAGTTGGCAACTCAACTGCATTTAGCAGATTCTATTTTTAGTGACAGGCCACATTCAAACCGTCAACACTTTTTAAATGACTTGCATTTTGCGTTGTGAATCGTTAGTTGTTGGTGTGTGGCTGCGGTGACGCTTTCGGTGACCCAAAGGGGTTTGCCACCATCACCACCGTCACTTACACTTTGCGTATTAATTGTTCGAAAGGTTGCTTGGAGTGAGGCTATAAATTAACGTTTTTTATTGCATTATACTCGTTATACCGTAACCTGAATAGGTATAAACTCACGTTTTTTATTTTTTTAATACTTAACTGTGTCGTTTATTGAAAAAAATGCATTACCGTTAGAAAGTTCTGATTAAACTGAGTGGAATGAAAATGAAATTTTATGGGATATTCAGATATAACAAGTCAACCTATAAATGTCATAACGAAAACATTTATATATTTTTCTTGAAATATAAGGGTTTTCTCTTGGCAGCTGTATGTCGTAAATCAAACTAAGTTACTGCTATCAATGTAAAAGGAGCGTTCCGCCTATGCAGCTATCTAGATCTAGATCTAGATAATCATAAAGGAGCCCTACCCTAATTCATACAGAATCGGAAAACACCGCTGCTGGGTAGCGCCCGGTGAACTCCGTTAGCATAATACGATATCCAACCCTTGCAGAAGAAGAATGCAGATTACCAAGGGAGACACGAGTCACCCTGGCACAACTTAGTTCTGGATACTTTAACAGGTTAAACGCTTACTTGTGCAGAATCGACCCCGACATGCAAAATGCATGCCGCGCTTCGGAAGAGATTTAGCAAACACTAAGAGCTTATTTTTGCAATGAAAAACTTCTCAGTGAAATTTCAGCGCACTTGCAGATGCCGTTCGGAGTCAGCATAAAGCAAGGAAAAAAACTCGGTTTAAATCTTCTCGGAAGTAAATCGCACCAAGTATTTTTTTTAATATAATGCTAATGTCGATAATGATGTAGATAATAATGACGATGCTTAAAGTAATGTTCACGAAAATTAGGGGAGAAGAGAAGAGAGAAAAGATAAGAAAGCGAGCCCGAATCCAAAACCGGAAGCCGTATTATCAGTTTGTTACCAAAGTGATAACATTTTGTTATCGATAAGCTATCGGTTTGTCATAGGTGTGTTATCGACTAGGTATGGACATGTTATCGATCTATCGACTAGTTATGGACATGTTATCGATCTATTACCGAAGTGTAAAAAACTTGCTATTGATAATAAATATCAATGTGTTAGTGATTTTTTATCGAGGAGTTTTGGGTTTCTTTGTGAAAACTTATCGATTAATCATCGAAAAGTTATCAATACGTCACCGAAAAGTTATCGACAAGTTATCGACTTGTTGTAAGAAGTTGTCCATTTTCATCAAAGAGCTATCGATTATTTGTCGACAAGCTATCAAAAAGCAGTCTCTGGAGAGAATCAGGACAGGGAGAAGCATACTGAACATATTCGGTGCCAGGGAATATGGGAAAAGATGGGAATGAAAAAGCGGATGAACTAGCTAAAAAGGGTGCATCCCTTGAAGCTTGCTCCGTGGACGTCCCAATTAGACTGGGCGAGATTAAGCGAAGGCGAGAGGTGCACATGATCGACCAAGCGGGAAAGGCGTGGGTCCAAGCACGGAGCTGTAAAGTGTCGAAGATTATGTGTAAGTCTTATAACCTTAGACTAACAAAGTTGCTTCTATCATTAAAAAGAGAGGACTGTAGACTCATGACAGGTATTCTGACTGGACACTGCCTTCTGGCGTCCCATGCCTTTAAATTGGGATTGGTCAGTGATAGCAGATGTAGGAAGTAAGGGTTGGAGGAGGAAACGATCGTGCACTGCGCTTGCCAGGCTAAGTCTCCAACTATTAGGAGTGATACAGCTGTCAGATCTAGAAGCAGCAAGTGGCTTAAGCCGTAGGATGCTTCTAGTATTTGCCAAGAGGGCGGAGTTATTTTATAACATAGGTCCTGGTTTTTGATAGGGTTTTTCTATTTGGTCGTTGAAACAAACTTCTGGTAACATTACGGACTTATTCAGTCTATGTGAGGTCCTCATGGACCGGCCAGTTCAACCTAACCTAACATTTAAAAAAAGTTATAGGAGTGTTAAAATTTGTTGTCGGTGTACTATCGGTTTTTTATAGATTTTTAATCGATTTCTTATCAAAATCGTTATCGATTAGTTATCGAAGAGATATTGGTTTTGTATCAAAGAGGTATCGAGTTTTAATCGGTGCGCTAACGATTTGCTATGACGACTCATCGGTTGGTTGTGAAACTGACACCAGTAAAACTTCACTATAAAATCGATCTCATTCCCACAAAATAGTCAAAGACTAGTTAGTTCATTTTTAGCAATTGTCATTTTTTTTCTACGGTGACATAATCCAACGATTCCTGCAGGCACATTTAAGAAAAATTACAAATAAAAGTTTTGTATGAAATAGTTAGCTTACTATCCACATCAGAAGAAAAATGAAAATTCCATTTAAAAGACCGCTGAAGAAATGCTCAAGTAGTAGTTTTTAGCAACCATGCGTAAGGGAGCCCTTTTTGCGGCGGGAGATATTTGTGCGTGTTATTATTACTGGGCAACAACCTTGCAAGAACACAGTCGGTTAAATACTAAGGTTAACAGTGACTATTTTTATGAGTTTTTTAATCGAATTTGTAATCCTATTTGAGTGCAAGTACTCTTTTTCTATTGTTGAGTGCATTTTCTTTAACTTGAGCGCATTTTCAGTTCGTATATGTTATTTGATTATTTGATTTGATTCTTTCTGAGTCTGATTACTTTTCTTCTTGCAGAAAAGTGACAGCGTTACATAGAGAAAAGAGAGATGAAGCAAATGCCAAATTTTCTTGGTTACTATTTCACGCAAAAGAAAGAACACCCAATTTTTTCTTGATGATTTTCTTTAGTTGTAGATACTAAGCTTTAACTGAAAAAACTCTGGTCTAACTTTTGAACTTAACTTAAACATACATCTTTGGCTCGTGAGCAGTGTTACGTGTTTTTCAATGACACATTTTAAATAGGAAAATATACGTCCTTTGTCGAAAGCTTAATGCGTATCAAGTAAGCAACACAGAAAAATATACAGACCATTCATTTGCGGCCAATAATATTTGTAAGTAGAGCGTTTTTTCCCACCCATAACACAAAGGCATATATGTACACTCAGTGACAAAACTTTAGCACACTACACATTTTTTATTACAACTTTTAATAACGACATTTTTTTAGCTTTTATATTCTACAATTAAAGACGGTGAGTGAAAGTATTCATGAAAATAATAGTAAGAGACAGCTATTGTTTACGTATAGAGTTCGCGTAAAATCGTGGCGCCTGAACTACGAGACAAAACTATAGTACACATTTAGTGTGTGAATATCTAGCAAACGGTTAATACGTGTTATTTACGTATTGTAAAGTATTTCGTATTTAAAATATCAATTTATTTTTTCATCATGCCTCGCGGTAAAAAACTTAGTATTAGTGAATTAAGCACTATCAAGAATCTAAAAAAAACAAAAATTTAATGTGTCACAAATAGCAAATACAATAAATAGATCTAGAAAAGTCATCATGAATTACTTAAAAGATCCAGAAAATTACATTAAAAAATCCAGGAGGTCGGCCACGAGCTATAAGTGATAGAGATAGACGTGCAATTTTGCGAGTTGCTTCAAATTCTACGTTAACAGCGAATCAAATCGCTTCTGTAGCTGGCGTAAAGACGAATGCAAGGAATGTTCAACGTCTCCTACATGATGCTTAGCATTTAAGCAGAAAGAAAATATTGAAGAAACCAACTTTAAGTGAAAAACACAAGAAGGAACGCTTACAATTTGCCGAAGAACATATCGCATGGAAAAAAAGTGGCGTCATGTAATATTTTCGGATGAAAAGAAATTCAATTTAGATGGCCCTGATGGGTATAAGTATTACTATCATGATTTAAAAAAAAAACGAAAGAATTTTTAGTCGCAGACAGTTTGGTGGAGGAAGCGTTATGTGTTGGGCTGCTATAGGCTTTGAAGGAAAGACAGAAATAAAATGTATCTCTGGGAAAATTAATAGCAAAAGTTACATTAAATTGATCGACGAACAATTAGCCAAGTACGGAACACAAATTGGTGGTCAGAATTATATTTTTCAGCAAGATAATGCTGCAGTTCATACTGCAAAACTCGTAAGAGACTATTTTTCAGAACATAATATTCAAAATTTAAAGTGGGCAGCGCACTCCCCTGATTTAAATATTATGGAAAATTGTTGGGGTAAACTAGCACGTGCTGTGTACTTAAATGGTATACAATATAACAATGTTGAACATTTAAAAAATGGTACCCAAGATGAGTGGGAAAAGTTAGATCAAGATTATATTAAAAGTCTATATGAAACGCTGCCAAAGAGACTTATTGAAGTTGTAAAAAATAACGGGGATATACCCATTACTGAAATAAAAATTAACAAGTAAGGAAGGCTAAGTTCGGGTGTAACCGAACATTACATACTCAGTTGAGAACTATGGAGACAAAATAAGGAAAATCACCATGTAGGAAAATGAACCTAGGGTAACCCTGGAATGTGGTTGTATGACATGTGCTTCAAATGGAAGGTATTAAAGAGTATTTTAAGAGAGAGTAGGCCATAGTTCTATGGATGGACGCCATTTAGGGATATCGCCATAAAGGTGGACCAGGGCTGACTCTAGAATTTGTTTGTACGATATGGGTATCAAATGAAAGGTGTTACTGAGCATTTTAAGAGGGAGTGGGCCTTAGGTCTATCGGTGGACGCCTTTTCGAGATATCGCCATTAAGGTGGACAGGGGTGACTCTAGAATGTGTTTGTACGATATGGGTATCAAATGAAAGGTGGTAATGAGTATTTTAAAAGGGAATGGGCTTTAGTTCTATAGGTGAACGCCTTTTTGAGAAATCGCCATAAAGGTGGACCAGGGGTGACTCTAGAATATGTTTGTACGATATGGGTATCAAACAAAAGCTGTTAATGAGTATTTTGAAAAGTAGTGATCCTTAGTTCCATAGGTGGACGCCGTTTCGAGATATCGCCATAAAGGTGGACCAGGGGTGTCTCTAGAATGTGTTTGTACAATATGGGAATCAAATGAAAGGTGTTACTGAGCATTTTAAGAGGGAGTGGGCATTAGGTCTATAGGTGGACGCCTTTTCGAGATATCGCCATTAGGGTGGGCCAGGGGTGACTCTAGAATGTTTGTACGATATGGGTATCAAACGAAAAGTGGTACTGAGCATTTTAAGAGCGAGTGGGCATTAGGTCTATAGGTGGACGCCTTTTCGAGATATCGCCATTAGAGTGGGCCAGGGGTGACTCTAGACTGTGTTTGTACGATATGGATATCAAATTAAAGGTATTAATGAGGGTTTTAAAAGCGAGTGGCCCTTAGATGTATATGTGAAGGCGTTCTCGCGATATCGACCAAAATGTGGACCAGGTGATCCAGCAAATCATTTGTCGGGTACTGCTAATTTATTTATATATGCAATACCACTAACAGTATTCCTGCCAAGATTCCAAGGGCTGTTGATTTCGTCTTGTAAAACTTTTTCATTTTCTTCTATTTAATATGGTAGGTGTCACACCCATTTTACAAAGTTTTTTCCAAAGTTATATTTTGCGTCAATAAACCAATCCAGTTACCATGTTTCATCCCTTTTTTCGTATTTGGTATAGAATTATGGCATTTTTTTCATTTTTCGTAATTTTCGATATCGATAAAGTGGGCGTGGTTATGGTCGGATTTCGGCCATTTTTTATACCAAGATAAAGTGAGTTCAGATAAGTACGCGAGCTAAGTTTAGTAAAGATATATCGGTTTTTGCTCAAGTTATTGTGTTAACGGCCGAGCGGAAGAACAGACGGTGGACTGTGTATAAAAACTGGGCGTGGCTTCCACTTATTTTGCCCATTTTCACAGAGAACAGTTACCGTCATAGAATCTATGCCCCTACCAAATTTGAGAAGGATTGGTAAATTTTTGTTCGACTTATGGCATTAAAAGTATTCTGGACAAACTAAATGAAAATGGGCGGAGCCACGCCCATTTTGAAATTTTCTTTTATTTTTGTACTTTGTTGCATCATATCATTACTGGAATTGAATTTTGACTTAATTTACTTATATACAGTAAAGATATTAAATTTTTTGTTAAAATTTGAATTAAAAAAAAAATTTTTTTAAAAAGTGGGCGTGTTCTTCATCCAATTTTGCTAATTTTTATTTAGCACATATATAGTAATAGTAGTAACGTTCCTGCCAAATTTCATCATGATATCTTCAACGACTGCCAAATTACACCTTGCAAAACTTTTAAATTACCTTCTTGTAAGTGGGCGGTGCCATGCCCATTGTCCAAAATCTTACTAATTTTCTATTCTGCGTCATAACGTCAACCCATCTACCAAGTTTCATCACTTTAACCGCCTTTGGCAATGAATTATCGCATTTTTTCGGTTTTTCGAAATTTTCGATATCGAAAAAGTGGGCGTGGTTATAGTCCGATATCGTTCATTTTAAATAGCGATCTGAGATGAGTGCCCAGGAATCTACATACCAAATTTGATCAAGATACCTCAAAATTTACTCAAGTTATCGTGTTAACGGACAGACGGACGGACGGACGGACGGATGGACGGACGGACGGACATGGCTCAATCAAATTTTTTTTCGATACTGATGATTTTGATATATGGAAGTCTATATCTATATCGATTCCTTTATACCTGTACAACCAACCGTTATCCAATCAAAGTTAATATACTCTGTGAGCTCTGCTCAACTGAGTATAAAAATACTAACCAGGTTTTTTTTTTACCTAATTGTGCTATAGTTTTGTCGTGTCGTTCGGGCGCCACGATTTTACGCGGACCCTATACGTAGGCAATAGCTGTATGTTACTACTATTTACATGAATACCTTCACTCACCGTCTTTAATTGTAGAATACAAAAGCTAAACAAAAATTTGTTATTAAAAGTTGTCGTAAAAAATGTGTAGTGTGCTAAACTTTGTCGAGCTGTGTATATACATATGTATGTAGATCGAGGAAATTAAGATATTTATATGTACAATGCCTATGGACATATCAATACAAAAGTATTAACTTATGTGTGTATTTAGCAAAGTGTTAATGCTTGAGTCTAACTCACCAGTAGCAGGAAGAGAAAATTCGCAAACCAGCTCAAATGTGATGCCATAACGTTCCCACGATAAGATATTTATTTTTGGCGATTATTGCTGCCTATTCACCTCAATGCTTGATTGCTGCTCTTTTCTTTTTTACTTTTATTGAATTTAACTCCCTCTTACCCACTTCAGACTGACGCCAGTATGCTTTTAAGGCCTGTAGTATAAGCGTTTCGCTTCAACTCCGCCCTCTCTTGACTTCGCTCCACCTTCGTCAAACTTAGCAGCTGCTTTCTACCGCTGCCCCTTCTGTGCCTTTTGTGCAAAATTCACAATGAGTCTAAGTGAAAACCAAGAAAGCCACAAAATTCCACTAAAAATCCACTTCACCTTTTATGATTCACTTGCACGTCATACGGTGAATCATAATGTTGATACCGTCACGGAGATACAAAATTTACATGAACTACTGTTACTTCTGTTGAACGAATGCATTATGCAGAACATTTGCATGTGATGTTATTGTTGTTGAGCGGAGGCGGTACACAAGGCGGTCGCGGTAGGTTTTTTTTTTAGTAAATTGCGTGTAAAATTTAGTTGACCACTTTGGGTGTGTTAAAGGGAAGTGAGCGCAATTGAAATCATGAGTGATATTGTTGTAGATATTACATGTTGTTATTGTTACTGTTATTATTCATGACTTAGCTGTAAGAGTAGAAGAACAAAAGATATTGGAACAGGTTAGTGATATTGTATGAATTTCAGACCACATTTGTGAATGAAAATGAGGTATAAAATATATTTACATACAATCCGAAAACAGAAAGCACATAACATTAATATTTTGAATAACTCTTTGTGTGTCAATTTGAGCTTCTGGGCAGATGCAGCTGTGAATCTCTTTTTTTCTATTTTTTCCCATCTTCCTTCCTTTCTATAATACGGAGGACGTGTTTCTTCTTTGCATCATAATGGGGAAATTAACATACTTGATAGTAGTAGCCTCTAGTGCGAATACCGCATTCCTACTATTCCTTATACCAATCGCCAAGTTATATTTTTGTCAATGCGTCGAGAGCATTATAGAACGTATGAACTTATAGTATAAATACGCTCAGGAAATCATGAAGCCACGTGGTATACCCCTATAGGGAAAATCTCTAGTTTAAAACTGGTGTGCTTTTAGTGCATTTGGAGCCACTACTAGTTCGCTTTCTATACCTTTGACATGCTTTTAACTGGCGAATTTAACATGATTATGTCCTAGGCGGCTGAAATTGTCATCACTGCATTACCTTTTCTGTAGTTCCGAGCTAGATACAAATTTCCAATTTAGAACCTGGTCCTTGTATTGGCATTTTTTTGATAGTTCAAAACTACCTAAAAATCGATATACTCCATTTATTGGTACTATTTTGATGGTTACATACCATGGTAAATATTCACAGTAAAGATCTAGTTCTGTTTGTCGATTTTTAAAAGTCTACTTACTATCGAACTAGTACTTATTAGGTTATAAGGTCTAGTTCTAAACAGACATTTGTATCACTAGTTTCTTACTTCCCTACACGGACATTTATAACCGAGTGCTCTGAGAAACCGGAAATCTATACTATTGATAATATTGATTCGGAAGTTTGATATATTGCGGTTGTGTTATCAAGTATCGTACATTCGTTATAACGCATGTGTTCCTGCTGTACCGAACCTGTAACCGAATCCGGTGCCGAATCTGAAAAAATCGGTTACCGAAACTAAAATCAGCACCGGATCCGTTATCGAATCCGGTGTAAAAACCGGAACCAAAACCGAAACCGAACCTGGAACCGAATACGAAACCGAACCCGAAACTGTACCCCGAAACGAAAACGGAACTTAGTCCCGTACCAAATACGGAAACAAATCTATATCGAAACCGAACTCGGACCAAAATCTGAAATTGAATACGGAGCAAAGGAAAGGAAAGGAATGGAAAGGAAAGGAGAGGAAAGGAAAAGAAAGGAAAGGAAACGGGAAAAAGGAGAGGAAGGGAAAGGAAAGAAAAGGAAAGGTAAGGAAAGGAAAGGAAAAGAATGGAAAGGAGAGGAATGGAAAGGAAAGGAAACTGGAAAAAAGCAAAGGAAGGTAAAGAAAAGGAAAGGAAACGGGAAAAAGGAGAGTAAGGAAAGGAATGGAAACGGGAAAAAAAGTAAAGGAAGGGAAAGGAAAGGCAAATAAGTAAAGAAAAGGAAAGGAAGGAAAGGAAAGGAAAGGAAAGGAAAGGAAAGTAAAGTAAAGGAAAGGAAACGGGAAAAAAGGAAAGGAGGGGAAAGAAAAGAAAGGGAAAAGAAAAGGAAAATAAAGGAAAGTAAATGAAAGGAATATAGACGAGTCATCGATTTGTTATCAAGAATTTGCCGGTTACTTATCAAAAAGTGATCGATTTGCTATCAGAAGGTTCCTCATTTTTTCCGCGTGCTATCAATTAGTTATTGGAAGGTCTTCATATTTTATAAACAACCTATGGTTTTGCCAGAGAATTTATACACTTTTATACACTTTTTTTTATTTATACATATCTAAAAATTATCGAGTTTCAGTTATTTTTAAACGATAAAACTATAAGTACTTATGTTGACCTTGACCAATTCTATTAAATCTATTGTCTAAAATGTTTGCAAAAGCGGACAGTGCTACACCTCTCCCCTCCCTTCCAACCCCCTTTCGGTATCATTGCTTGACCATTTTTAAGCTAGTTGGGATTTTTTATCGGTACTACTTAGGGACTATTTCAAACCGTTTCCGGATTTTTCTCGGGATCATTTCAGAATTATTGCGGGATTGTTTTTGGTATGCTATCAGGATTATCTTTGAATCATTTTTGCATTTGTTTAGATGAACTCGTGATCATGTATTATCAACTTCGCTTTTTGAATTCGGGAATGTTTCTAGATTGTTTTAGTAATCATATCAGGGCTATATTGTGATATGTGATAATGTTCAGTTTAATTTTATTCGTACGTACAGGCAAAGATATCTTACATTTTATAGGATCTAGGGATATGCCAAGAACTAGGCCAGGTTAGGTTGAACTGGCCGGTCCATGAGGACCTCACATAGACTGATTGTAGTGTTACCAGAAGTTTGTTTTTAATGACCAAACTTAAAAACCCTATCAAAAACCAGGACCTGTGTTATAAAATACCTCCGTCCTTTTGGCAAATACTAGAAGCTTCCTGGGACTTAAGCCACTTGCTGATTCTAGATCTGACAGCTGTATCACTCCTCATAGCTGGAGTCTTAGCCTGGCAAATGCAGGGCACGAGCACAAAACGTGCTCGATCGTTTCCTCCTTCAACCCGCACTTCCTACATCTGCTATCACTAACCAAGCCTAATTTAAAGGCATGTGACGCAGGAGGCAGTATCCAGTCAGAATACCCGTCATGAGTCTACAGTCCTCTCTTTTTAATGATAGAAACAACTTTGTTAGTCTAAGGTTGTAGGACCTATACATAACTTTTGATACTTTACAGCCCCGCGCCTGAACCCACGCCTTTCCGCTTGGTCGATCATGTGCACCTCTCGCCTTCGCTTAATCTCGCCCAGTCTAATTGGGACGTCTACGGAGAAAGCTTCAAGGGATGCGCCTTTTAGCTAGCTCATCCGCTTTTTCATTCCCATCTATTCTCATATGCCCTGGAATCCAATATAGATGTATGTTTCTCCCTGTCCCGATTCTCTCCAGAGACTGCTTACACTCTTAACACGCATTTAGATGCTGTGCTATGCGAAATTATTGCCTTAATTGTTGCTTGACTGTCAATATCAAAGTTAACACGGTTGCAACTTAAGATATTCTCTTCCAGGGTTTCTACTGATTTTGTTACGGCTAATATTTCCGCTTGGAAAACGCTGCAGTAATCCGGCAGCCTGTAGGATCTGCTTATTTCCGGATCAGCACAGTATACCGCAGACCCTACTCCTTCCACTACTTTGGCACCAACTGTGTACACATGTATCGCCTCGTCCGCCATTTACGCACCATTGCGCCAACCGTTCACCTCTATTGTGACCTTAAAGTCTCTTTTCGAAGGGCAGACAGGGAATCAGGTAGTATGTTCGTTTTGTGATTGATGACACTATAATACAATGGCCGGATGGTCGGCGCTCAAGCTGCCCCGAGGCACCGCGCCTGGTTGCGGTTGTTAATGCTATGTTCTTTGTTACCAGGTCTACGGGTGAAATGGGCAGAATTGCATACAATGCAACCATCGGGGTTGTTTTCAGGGCTCCCGTAATGCTAAGCATCGATAGTCTGCATACCCCCTCTAATTTTTTGAGGTATGTTGTTTTTTGTGTGGCTTTCCACCAAACAAGAACTCCATAGTATAGAATAGGGCTTACAATCGCTGTAAAAACCCAATGAGAAAGAGAGGGCGATAAGCCCCACGTACACCCCAGCATTCTTTTACATGCATAAAGTGCCGTTGAGGCGTTCTTCGCCCTCTCCTCCACGTTGAGCTTCCAAGACAGCTTACTGTCTAGGATGATTCCTAGATATTTTGTGCAAAGTTTCTCCTGTAAGGTCATCCCTCTTAACTTAGGCCTGGTCTAATTTGGGACCTTGTACCTCTTTGTAAACAAGACCATATCCGTCTTCTCCGCATTGACTTTCAACCCGATATTAGATGCCCAGGTATGAATATCCAGAAGCACCCGAGCCATCAAAGAACTATCGTTGGAAGGCACTTTCCAATTATGGCAATTGCAACGCCATCTGCGTAGGCCGTAAGTTTTACGGGTCCCTCATCGAATCGCCTGAGCAGTTGGTTGATGACCAGCGTCCACAGCAGAGGTGATAGCACCCCTCCCCGCGGCGTGCCCCTATCCACTGATTTCGTGGCCTCGTACAATCCCCATTGTGATGTAATCTTCCTGCGTACTTTAATGTAATTAAGACCATCCATAATCGCCCTTTTAGAAACATTATTGAAAGCCCCGGCTATGTCCAAAAAGACTCCTAGAGTATATTCCTTATATTCCAGGGATTTATCTATGCTCATTACCACCCTATGCAATGCGATGTCTACCGACTTGCCTTTGGTGTACGCATGCCAAGAACTAAGTAAGAGAATTTTTCTAGAGATATACATTTTGTTTTTGGCATATAGATAGGAAAACTTGGCTGTTGTATTATTTTAGAAGTTCTCAATGTGCTAATTGTCGTATATGTCGTGCATAGTGACAGTAAACTAAATAATGGTACTGCCCAGATGTACTTTGTAAAATAAGGTTTCCTGGCTCTATCATTACTTCCATGGGGGGGCTTTGTGTCTAAAATTTCAAAACTCGTAGCTTCAAATATCTAAAAAAAAAAATTCAGTTGAATGCCCACAATTACTGGGAGTTTTCAAACCTTAGCGTAAGACAAACACTCAGAGTTATTAGGAATTCAAGTTTACCAATGCCCTGTTGAAACATTTTTATGTGTTAAATCAAGTCATTAACCTTTCACTGCCAAAAAAAAATATGAGGCTGTGGTTCTAAATTAAATAATTAAACTAGACACTCCCAAGTTATCCTGAACTATCTACGTGTGCGCATTTCATGAAAGAAAAATACCAATTTTAAATAAAAATACATGTAAGGCGCGATAACCTCCGTAGAGATCTAAGGCCGAGCTTCTCTTCCAATTTGCGTCGTGGTCCTCTTGATTTTCTTTACCAATTGACCGGACGGGACCTACATGTTTTATGCCGACTCCGAACGGCATCTGCAAGGCAGATGAGTTTTCACTGAGGGGATTTCATGGCAGAAATACACTCGGAGCGCTTGCCAAACACTGCCGAGGGGCGACCCCGCTTAGAAAAAAATGTCTTCTAATTGAAAAACCTTATTTCTAAGGTTTTGGTGTTGCTCTGCCCGGGGTGCGAACCCAGGGCATACGGTGTGGGAGGCGGAGCACGCTACCATCACACCATGGTGGCCGCCAATTTTATGCTCGGTATTTATAAACAAATTTGTTATTTAAGAACAAAATCTAACAAATCGTATCTAAAAAAATTAGTAAAAGATGTAGGATATTTTTTTTGTTGTTCATTATTTGATTTGATACGTTGTGATTATCAATACGAAGCATAATTAATCCGGAGTGGGGGGTCAATCAATTAGTAATGAGATTGTTGAGTTATAAAACCTTAATTATGTTGGCAATATCTATTACAAATATTTCTTAATTATACTTAAATCTTAAGTGACGCCTTCTAATTGCTGAGCGATCGACCTTTTATTGTGTATAGTACAAACATACATACATATGTATATACATATACAAAATTGATGTATTAATCGACATATTTAAAACAGGTGCGCATGCGCACACATCACTTATTCAATACCTACAGCAAAGACACAACAAAGCTCGTTTTCAATTCTTCAACACTTCAGTTGAGCCGACACCCACAAAAATCATTAATCTATATATTAATACGCTAACAAAATTTCCATACAATCAATTGACAGGCTGTTTCGCATACTTAGCATACGTAAAATCATATAAAAGTTATAAGAATCGATTCGTATTGATCACCCGCAGTGCATAGGCCTATTTTTGTTAACAAATATTACTCTATTTGTTTATAATTAATAGAAAAAGTTTTTTGTAAATTCGAACAATTCATACAAATATCGTAATTCATTATCGTGCACAAGCGCGCCATCTTTGGGAACAATTATCTAAGTTTTCTAATGCGAATTTCAAAGACCTAAACCTTTATGCACAAGCGCGCCGTCTTTGGGAACAATTAGCTAAGTGTTTAATGTGAATTTCAAATTTTATGTATCCCCGCTAAATTCGAAGGCACAAATGTTTCACCTGCATACAAATATGGTTTCCCATTGTTGCCGCTTACCTATAATAGCCTCTACCAAAATCCTAAAAAATTGTTCCAAAATAATTTATAGCATACCAAAAATTTTAAATAGAATTAATTTTTGACCGGCCCATTTTTTGGGCAAATTTTACCTACACGTAAATACATAAGTCTTTATTTAACAGATTCTTTGTTTTTTATTTTAGTTGTTTTCAAAAAAACATGAAATCACAAATAATGAGTTAACTTTTGTTAAAACTAACTAATTTATTTGTAACAATTAATGGCAAATTTGCTCGAAAATGTTGTTGCATTTGCAGAATTAATCCTCATTTTAGATAAAGTACGTCTTATACTGAACAAAAAAGAAAAAGTTACAAAAATATAACATTACATTTTTTATATTGCCTTTTATGCTAATTACGAAACAAAAAAACGTCCCAAAAATTTTTTGATTTTAGGTCATAGCGGCAACCGGCATCATCGCGGTCGTCTTGCATAGGCAGTATATTACCCACTATATTTATTATTAGGCTAGGTTAGGTTAGGTTAGAGTGGCTGCCTCCGCTGTCCGAGCGGAGACTCACGTAGGCCGTTGTGGCCCGTTGTGCTACCACGCGGGGGGCCCCTATTTCCTATTACCCTACTTTCGAAGAAGAGGAGAGTTTAGATCCCAGTGAGGCTAAACCAGCGCGTTTGCCTAATGAAACGCAAGATATCGTTTGGGTTTATAGATTCAAACTCCGCAAGGCACCCAAAAGAGTGTCTGTGGAGGCATTGGTACCTGGTTTTTGACAGTGCGGGAAAGTGGCACAGATAGTGCTCAACGCTTTCTATCTCCTCCTCGTCCCTACAGCTGCGGCGGAAGTCATTTGTCTGCAGGCCCATATAGGCACCGTGAGTGCCCATGAGACAGTGACCTGTAAGAAGGCCCACTAGTGGGCTTATAGAGATACGGTTTAACAATATCACCGATCGCGATCTCTTTTCATCCAGCTTAGGCCAGATTTGCTTGGATATACTACATGTAGGTTCCCTCGCCCATCTGGCGTTTGCCTGATCCGTGAAAAGAGATCCCAGGTGGTATTTGCAAGTGTTTAGAGGAGGGCTGACCCAACCAGCGGAGGTTGTTGTTTGAAAGTTGGTGCCTTCCCTAGCTAGCTCATCCGCAGCGCAGTTTCTTGAGATGTCACAGTGGCCAGGAACCCATATTATGCTTAGGTTGCAATTTTCACTTGGTTTGTTGAGGGTTTCTCTGCACTTCAATGCCACTAGTGACGAGGTGTTACTGCATTGCAGGGATTTTATGGCAGCTTGGCTGTCAGAGAAAATTAAAATAGAATTGGTTACCTGCAGGTTAGTAAGATAGCGGGCTGCTTCCCAGATAGCTATGAGTTCAGCCTGAAAAACACTGCAGTGATCAGGTAGGCGAAAGCTCTCGCTTAGATTGAGCTTCTCCGAAAATATCCCGCTGCCGACTCTGTTGTTTAGTTTAGAGCCATCTGTAAAAACGGAGATTTCGTGTGATCCCGGCTCCACGCCGTTTGCCCACTCGTTCCTTTCTGGGATTCTTGTGGAAAATTTGTTGTCCCAGCAAGGGGGCGATGTTGTATGGTCCAATTTCAAGAAGGTTTCGGGGACTTGCCTCAGGATCCGGGTGTGACCAAACCTGCAATCCCTCCATGGTTCGATTACGTTGAGCCTCGCCGCGTTGCAGGAGGCACAGTATCTACCATATAGATCAGTTGAGAGAAGGAATAATATGGTTTCAAGAGCTTTGGTGGGAGTGGAGGGAAGGGCACCGCTGGTGAGCATTGCCGCCATCCTCTGCACTTTCGTTACTTTACTCTTGTTAGATTCGATATCGAGTGCCGTCCACCATACGGTGACGGCGTAGAAGAGTATGGGTCTCACCACTGCCGTATAGATCCAATGGACTATGCGTGGCTGGAGACCCCACCTTTTTCCGATTGCCGACTTACAAGCGTAGAGAGCCATTGTGGCTTTCCTGGATCGTTCCTCCACATTTCGCTTCCAGTCAAGCTTCCTGTCTAGAATAACTCCGAGATATTTAACCTCGGTAGAGAGTTTGATTTCCTTCCCGTTTAGGGACGGGAGGGTAAATTCCGGTATACTGCGTTTGCGGGTAAAAAGCACTATCTCCGTTGTTTCACTGCTGATGCTGAGTCCGCATTCCATAGACCATGTGTTTGTTAGATTAAGAGCATTTTGCAAGAGTTCGCCAAGCACCGGAAGGTGTTTGCCGGTAACTGTCAAGGCTATGTCGTCGGCATATGCAATGACTTGGCATCCGGTGGGCTGTAGTATAGATAACAGAGCGTTCACCGTCAGGTTCCATAGTAGAGGAGAAAGAACGCCCGCCTGGGGGGTTCCTCTGTTGGTATACCTTTTTAACGATGAGTTACCCAGCTCAGAGATAATGATTCTCTTGTTTAGAAGGAGCTCGACGAATTTCACAAGAGGCTCTTCCACCCCTAAACAACGTAGAGATTTTGTGACCGCTGCTGTTGTTGTTGTTGTAGCAATGCTCGCCCCACCTAATAGCCGCGACCGATCACAAATTGTCATCAATATCCTCTAACGGGAGTCCAAGGAAACTTGCCGTTTCAACAGGGGTGGACCATAAGGAAAGGGGTGTTAGAGGCGTTGGTTCCACATTACAATTAAAGAGATGGTTGGTGTCATGTGGGGACACATTGCAAGCAGGGCATACATTTTGTATGTCGGGGTTGATTCTGGATAGGTAAGAGTTTAACCTGTTACAGTATCCAGAACGAAGTTGAGCAAGAGTGACACGCGTTTCCCTGCGTTCCTCTTCTGCGAGTTCTGGATATTTTTCTTCAAGTACTGGATTCACCGGGCAATTCCCGACATAAAGGTCCGACGCCTGTCTATGGAGTTCACCAAGGACCTGCTTGTGTTTTTCCGCTTCATACGGCTGGGTTCTCAGGTGCCGTATTTCCTCAAAATGCTTACGGAGATGACTCCTTAGGCCCCTAGGCGGTGCTGGTTCGTCAATCAGATGTCTGTTGGGATGCCCAGGTTTCTGGGTATTCAACAGAAACTGTTTGGTCATCATCTCATTTCTCTCCCTGATGGGGAGTATTCTCACCTCATTATGCAGATGGTGTTCTGGGGACATAATAAGACAGCCCGTGGCGATTCTGAGAGCAGTATTTTGGCAGGCCTGTAGTTTCTTCCAGTGGGTGGTTTTTAGGCTTGGCGACCATATGGGTGACGCGTAGCACGTAATCGGCTGGCTAATTGCTTTGTATGTGGTCAAGAGCGTTTCTTTATCTTTTCCCCAGGTACTGCCAGCAAGGGATTTGAGGATTTTATTACGGCTCTGAATTCTTGTAACAATTGCGGTTGCGTGCACACCAAAATTTAGATCCTGATCAAACGTCACACCCAAGATTTTGGGGTGTAGGACAGTCGGTAGCGTAGTGCCATCGACGTGGATGTTCAATATGGTCGACATTTGGGGCGTCCATGTTGTAAATAAGGTCGCGGAAGATTTAGTCGGTGACAATGACAGGTTTCGCGAGGCGAAAAAACTGGAGAGATCAGGGAGATAGCCGTTTATTTTATTGCATAGCTCATCGATCTTTGGGCCTGGGCCTGTGGCCATTATTGTGCAGTCATCGGCGTAGGAAACGATTGTGACTCCTTCCGGTGATGAAGGTAGCTTAGATATGTAGAAATTAAACAAAAGCGGGGATAGGACACCACCCTGTGGCACCCCTTGTTTAATTCTCCTTTGTTTTGATGTTTCGTTTCTGAATTGCACCGATGCCTGCCGACCACCCAGATAATTTGCGGTCCACCTTTTAAGACATGGGGGAAGGGTAGACCCTTACAGGTCTTCCAGTAACGAGCCATGGTTGACCGTATCAAAAGCTTTTGATAGGTCTAACGCTACGAGTACTGTTCTATGGTGGGGATATTGATTCAAACCGCAATTTATCTGGGTGCTAATGACATTTAGCGCGGAGGTAGTGCTATGGAGTTTTCTGAAGCCATGCTGATGAGGGGCTAGCTGCAAATGTGCTTGGAAATGAGGGAGCAAAATGGCTTCAAGCGTCTTTGCCACTGGCGATAGGAGAGATATCGGACGATATGACTCACCTACGTTAGCTGGTTTCCCAGGCTTTAGTAGCGGGACCACCTTGGCCATTTTCCATTTCTCGGGTATGACAAAGGTGGAAAGAGACAGGTTGAAGGCATGCGCTAAATATTTGAAACCCTCTTTCCCTAGGTTTTTAAGCATCGGCATGGCTATGCCGTCTGGGCCCACTGCTTTGGATGGTTTAGCGCGACCAATGGCGTCCTCAACCTCTCTAGCGGTGATGGTAATTGGTGACGCGCTGAGTTTGTGTTTATGTGCACGTCTATTGGCTCTCCGTCTATCTTTGTCGACCGTAGGATGCATTATATATTGTCGGCAGAAAGCGCTCGCGCATTTTTTCGCATCCGACAGCACCTTATCGCCAAAGGCGATGGAAACTTTGTCTTTGTGCTTAGTCGGATTCGATAGGGACTTTACGGTGGACCAAAGTTTACCTACACCGGTAGAGAGGTTACAACCTCTTAGGTGCTCTTCCCATTTCGCCCGCTTGTGTTCGTCCACAAGCAATCTGATGCGTTGGTTTATATCCCTTATTTGGGGGTCGCCTGGATCAAGCTGTCTTATAAGGTCGCATTCCCTCGCTAAGCTCGCGGCCTCCGCCGGGAAGTGGGGCCGGATTTCGGGAATTCTCCCGGCGGATTCAATGACCTTACGGAAGGCACGCTCCCCTTGGCGGGCATCAGTCGGGATAGGGAGGGCAGCAAAGCTGCTGTCTGTTGCAGATTTATATTCTTCCCACTTTCCTTTTTTGAAGTTTATGAAAGTGCGTTTTTCGGTGACGATGAAGTCGGCGGTACGCTCGAACGAAATAAGTATGGGCAGGTGGTCGGATGCCAATGTTACCATCGGCTGCCAGTTGACGCAGTTTACGAGTTCTGCGCTCACGATTGAGATATCTGGCGAGCTATGACAGCTTCCTACCATACGTGTGGGGGCGTCTCCGTTAATTGTGCAGAACGTCGTTTCGTCTATTTGATCCGCCAACATCTCACCCCTACTGTCCGCCCGCAAGTTTGAATGCCATAGGTCGTGATGGGCATTGAAATCGCCTAAGATAATGCGATTGTTGCCAGTGAGTAAGGCCTCGATATTAGGGCGGTATCCACTGGGGCAACAGGTGACAGGAGGGATGTAGATGTTGATGATTTCTAGATTTGCATCGCCTGACCGGACAGATAGGCCTTGACGTTCTAAGACATTGTCACTGCGGTCGATGCCAGGATCAAATATATGATATTGGACAGAGTGGTGTATAATAAACGCGAGGCCGCCTCCATTTCCGCTCTCGCGGTCTTTCCTGTGGACATTATAACCAGAGCAGGTCTGCAATGCAGATCTTGCTGTGAGTTTAGTCTCTTGAATCGCAGCAATGCGGATGTTGTGCCGCTTCATGAAATCGACTATCTCCGTAATCTTCCCAGTTAGTCCATTACAGTTGAACTGCAGAATTCTGAAGTGCATGAGGGGTGACGCCGCCACTCTAGGGGTAAGTGAGGGGTGACTACGCCTAGGTTGTGGAAGGCCAGGACGCAATTGCTGTTGTGGCCTTGGGACTGGGAGCCCTTGGGCAAGCATCGGGGTACCCGGATGATTTGGGTTTGCGACTTGGCAACATGGCGCGATGAAACCCGTCGGGGGGTTGCCGTCGCGGAGACCAGAACATCTAGGAAAGTGGCACCACCCAAGGCAGGAGCTGCATTGAGCGGATGTCGCAAACCTATATATTCTGTGCTGGCAGACGGTGCAAACCGAGGCAGGGACTAAGAGTCTGTTTCCCTGACCTGCACGATTGCTGCCAGAAAAGAGGGGAGGAGAAGAAGACGGGGGCAGGGGCTGATGCTCAGCATTGCTACCAGCTCTACTACGAAGGTAGTAGTTATGAGTGGTATCAGCTGTTTGAGTTGTTGGCGCCGTGGGGCGCGAGCAGCAGCGGGTACTTGTTGTGGCTTGCTGAGCAGCGAAGCTGCTGGAAGGTAGTGGGGATACGCTTAGGCGTAGACTACGGGACGCCCTTGGGCGTGAGCAGCAAGGAGCCACAAAAGATTTATAAAAGTTACGTCGACGTCGGGTTTTGGGATCAAGCCCAGAACAACCTGTCCGATGCAACCATCCCTTGCACGAGACACACTGAACAGAGTATGACCGTCCTAAAAAGATTCTTTTCTGGCAAATGCAGCAAAACCATTTCTCAGGACCGGGGTGAGGAGACGGACCCGGATTGGGTTCGATACCTTCCCGGAGTAAGAGAATATGTAGCAGTCCTGCTGCAAGGAGCTACTGGGAAGATGACAATTTGTGGGAGGGACGAAACAAATTAAATGGGGTCACACTGAAATGACAGTCCTTGGTCGGGAAAAATCCCGAGTCGCTCCGGTACATAGAACCGACTGCATTGGGAAGCGTGTGACCGCTGCTCCCACCCCCTAATTGATCCCAAAACCCTAATTGGTTTATGTCGCTTAAAGTTATGAAATCAATTTTATTTTAGTAAATATGATTGCGTGAATAATTTCAATGTTTTTGTTTGTTTTTCCTTTCTTCCTAATTTATTCTGCTCTGTTATATCTTAGTATTATATTGTTCACAAACGATATTTTATGGTAGATATGGTCATATATATTCATGAAATGGAGTGTTTACAAATTTAATACAAATTAATTACGTACATAGATCTCAATGGGATCCCAACATTAAATATCCGAATATTAAAAAAAAAAAAAAATGTAAGGCGCGTTAACCTCCGAAGAGATCTAAGGCCGAGCTTCTCTTCCAATTTGCGTCGTGCTCCTCTTGATTTTCCCTACAAATTGGCCGGACGGGACCTACATGTTTTATGCCGACTCCGAACGGCATCTGCAAGGCAGATGAGTTTTCACTGAGTGCTTTTCATGGCTGAAATATACTCGGAGCGCTTGCCATTCACCGCCGAGGGGCGACCCCGCTTAGAAAAATTTTCTTCTAATTGAAAAACCTTATTTCTAAAATTTTGATGTTGCTTTGCCCGGGAGGTGAACCCAGGGCATACGGTGTGATAGGCGGAGCACGCTACCATCACACCACGGTGGCCGCCAATCCGAATCTTCATATTTCCACAATGATCACATTAAAACCCGGAAAAAAGTATAAGTGCACTTATTGCGTTTTTATATGGAACTGTTTGTTCACTTCACTTAATTTTTCGCAATTTAAGTACTTTATTTTTTTTTTTTTTCTTTAATTAAACATTTTTTTAGTAAACTCTGCCTTCTTTCTCATTACATAATTTTTTTATATTTTTATTTTATTTTTTATGAAGGTATCCTCTATTTTACTCGAAATTTTTGTTTTGTGTCACACTTACATATTAGATATGTATTTATACCAACTTAAACGGGTGGCGTGAAATAGGCTAAATTCCTTTATCAAATTTCTTAATTTTTAACTAAAAGTTCGTGTTTTTTGAATTATGACACTATTGACGTAAATGGGCGATATGTGTATATGGGTGATATAGGCCTACTGGGGAACCGAGCTCCCAAAACTAACTTCGGTAGCGCGCCAACGGGGACCTTCCGGATGGTGTGGAAAAACCTATTTTTCAATTCAATTTCAAGTAATTTCACCATAATTCTATGTCAATTTCATATGATTTTACATAATTTTTATATTTTTGTTTAAGGAGATCCATACCAAAACGTTATAATTACATGTCAAAAGGTTGTAGAAAATTTAAGAAAATACAATCAAAAAGTGCAAAGTCTTAGATCAAATTCAAAATTTTAAAGAAAAAGATAAGTAAGTTAGACCAGTTTGCTATATTTCCAACACTTGATGCATAGACTGAGTTGAAAAAAATACACGTTGGTCGAATTTCGACCACAGGCGATACTAGTTTTTATTAATAATAGAGCATACATGAATAAATTATAGCAACGTAGGTAGTATACACAAAACCTTTGATACTTACAGTTAGGCATAAATTTATAGAAGCATTTATATAGCCGTCAATCAGCGCTGAGTTAAAACTTTTACTTTTATTAAATAATACATTTTGATGATATGATTAAAGCTTTCTTAGACACGTATGTATATAATCCTTAAATATAAAGACGATCAAATTTCCATAACTTTTTTTATATCGGCATAACAAACCCCAGGCTATTGCAATATTGGCAAAAACCGAAAAAATAAGAGAAAAATCAAAAACATGAAAATGAAAGTAAAAATGCATTAAAAAATCAAAATAATTACTACTTTTTTTTTTATACCCAAAAAAATATTTATTCAAGTAAATATGTATGTACGTGTCCCTTTTAAAATCTTTCAAAAGACGTCAGTTCAAATATCATGTTAAAATGTCCATGTATACCAATATCATCGATATAAATCTACAAGCACAAGTTTAACCAAACATATTGTACCGAATTTATGGAAACTCCGCTTATTTTAAACCTTCTACTAACGCTCGTATCGCTAATTGTTGAATGAATAACTCCAATATTCAATAATGCAAAATGGTCTTTATTAGACTACTTTGAAAATAATTTACTTATACTTTGCAACAGATAGCGTGCTTAAATCAAACTGTTTACGGACTACTCAGCTTCTGCTGCTTTTATACTCTGTCCAAATATCTAGAAGTTACTTCTTCCAGAATCCTCTACCTGGTCATCAGCCATACGCACGCGTATTTGTAGTATGTAACCATATGCATGTGTATATATGTGAGTACGACTTCGCGACTTCGCTGATGATGTCATGCGTTTGTGAGTATCTCTCTGCTGCTTGTATGTATGTGTGTACATGATGATTAATGTGTTTATATAGCTTGCTTAAATGTTGTTGTGCCTTTATTTAATAACCTTAGAGATGGTAATATTCGTCACAATATGTATATTTACATAGTTGCCCGAATCAGAAAAGGTTTAGGCTCAAAGAACTCAAATGCTAAAATTTTTTTTATAAACAGGGTGCTTAGAGTTTTTTTTTTGACGAGTTAAAGGTAACGTTATTAACGCCCAAGCGATTTCGCTCATTTCGTAATAAGTCACGTCGGCTATACGTATTTCGCGATAACTGCCGCCAATTGGAAGCACCAAGGGAGGTCAAGTCCGTCTGCACCTGCATCACCCAAATCACTGGAGATCTTCCTCTTTATCTGCTTCCACACTGCGGTGTCGATTGAAATACTTTCTTTACCGGAGCGATAACTGCCGCCAATTGGAAGCACAAAGGGAGGTCAAGTCCGTCTGCACCTGCCTCACACAACTCACTGGAGATCTTCCTCTTTATCAGCTTCCACACTGCGGTGTCGATTGAAATAATTTCTTTACCGGAGCGTTTTCATCCATTTACATAACATGACTAAGCCAGTGAAGCATTTGTGTTTTATAGACTGCACGATCGTCATATCTACGTAAATATAAAGCTCATAATTATACCTCCTTCGTTACTTACCATCGGCATCACGGACAGGACCATAAATCTTCCGGAAAACATTACTATCGAACACTCCAAGAGCCATCTCATCTTCTCTCGGTACAGTCCATGAATCCGAGCCATACACAGGACAAATATGATGAGCGATTTGTAGAGCGTGAGTTTCGTCTTGTCCTCATTCACCGCGAGAGATACTTTTTTATACTCAGTTGAGCAGAGCTCACAGAGTATATTAACTTTGATTGGATAACGGTTGGTTGTACAGGTATAAATGAATCGAGATAGATATAGACTTCCATATATCATCAGTATCGAAAAAAAATTCGATTGAGCCATGTCCGTCCGTCCGCAACTTAACACGATAACCTGAGTAAATTTTGAGGTATCTTGATGAAATTTGTTGTGTAGATTCCTGGGTACTCACCTCAGATTGCTATTTAAAATGAACGATATCGGACTATAACCACGCCCACTTTTTCGATATCGAATATTTCGAAAAATCGGAAAAGTGCGATAATTCATTACCAAATACGGATAAAGCGATGAAACTGGGTGGGTGAGTTAAACTTATGATGTAGAATTGGAAACTAGTAAAATTTTGGACATTGGACGTGGCACCGCCCACTTTTAAAAGAAGGTAATTTAGAAGTTTTGCAAACTGTAATTTGGCAGTCGTTGAAGATATCATGATGAAATTTGGCAGGAGCATTACTTTTATTACCATATGTATGCTTAATAAAAATTAGCAAAATCGGAGAACGACCACGCCCACTTTTTAAAAAAAAAAAATGTTTAAGTCAAATTTTAAAAGAAAAGTTAATATCCTTACAGTATATAAGTAAATTATGTCAACATTCAACTCCAGTAATGATAAGATGCAACAAAATACAAAAATTAAAGAAATTTTCAAAATCGGTGTGGCTCCGCCCTTTTTCATTTAATTTGTCTAGGATACTTTCAATGCCATATGTCGAACAAAACATTACCAATCCTTGTGAAATTTGGTAGAGGCTTAGATTCTAGGACGATAACTGTTTTCTGTGAAAAAGGGCGAAATCGGTTGAAGCCACGCCCAGTTTTTATACACAGTCGACCGTCTGTCCTTCCGCCCGGCCCTTAACACGATAACTTGAGCAAAAATCGATATATCTTTACTAAACTCAGTTCACGTACTTATCTGAACTCACTTTGTATTGGTGTAAAAAATGGCCGAAATCCGACTATGACCACGCCCATTTTTTCGATATCGAAAATTACTAAAAATGAAAAAATGCCATAATAATATACCAAATACGAAAAAAGGGATGAAACATGGTAATTGGGTTGGTCTATTTACGCAAAATATAACTATAGAAACGCATTCTAGAGTCACCCCTGGCCCACGTTTATGATGATATCCCGAAAAGGCGTCCACGAATAGAACTAAGGCACATTCCCTTTTAAAATACTTATTAACACCTTTCGTTTGATACCCATATTGTACAAAAGCATTCTAGAGTCACCCCTGGTCCACCTTTATGGCAATATCTCGAAAAGGCGTCCACCTATAGAACTAAGGCCCACGCCCTTTTAAAATACTCATTAACACCTTTCATTTTATACCCATATTGTACAAAAGCATTCTAGAGTCACCCCTGGTCCATGTTTATGACGATATCCCGAAAAGGCGCCCACCCATAGAACTAAGGCCCATTTCTTTTTAAAATACTTATTAACACCCTTCGTTTGATACCCATATTGTACAAAGGCATTCTAGAGTCAACCCTGGTCCACCTTTATAACGATATTCCGAAAAGGCGTCCACCTATAAAACTAAGGCCCATTCCCTTTTAAAATACCCATTAACACTTTTCATTTGATACCAATATCGTACAAACAAATCCTAGAGTCACCCCTGATCCACCTTTTTGGCGATATCTCGAAAAGGCGTCCACCTATAGAACTAAGGCTCACGCCCTTTTAAAATACACATTAACACCTTTCATTTGATACCCATATCGTATAAAGAAATTCTAGAGTCATCCCTGGTCCACCTTTATGGCGATATCTCGAAACGGCGTCCACATAGATCTAAGACCCACTCCCTTTTAAAATACTCATTAACACTTTTCATTTGATACCCATAACGTACAAACAAATTCTAGAGTCAGCCCTGGTCCACCGTTATGGCTATATCCCTAAATGGCGTCCATCTATAGAACTATGGCCCACTCCCTCTTAAAATACTCTTTAATACCTTCCATTTGATACACATGTCATACAAACACATTCCAGGGTTACCCTAGTTTCATTTTACTACGAGATAGCTCTCAACTGAGTATGTAATGTTCGGTTACACCCGAACTTAGCCTTCCTTACTTGTTTCTTATTTATTTAATCTAGAGAAGGTAGAACTCACAGCGCGTTTGTTTGAGGAGAATAATATCAATATCATCAGCATCAGACCTGTCAAATGATGATTACTAATGGCAATGATTACCCGTTTAATTGATTGTTTTATTTTAAAGCCATTTATTTACTGACTACTTTTAATTTCTATTTTTATTCATTACTTCCCAATTGATTAAATAATGATTACTACTGGTGATGATTACCCTTTCATTTATTAGTTCCTTTAAAAACCTTTTAATGATTACTTGCCTAATTTTCTATTTTAATGATTACTTTCCAATTGATTAACAAAATAATCAAAAAAAAATCATGATTTTATCATTAGTTACTAAATAATAAGGTTTTTTTTTGTTTTGCAAAATCTTATATATGTAAAAATTAGGCGTGGTAATCATCAGATTTCGCTTATTTTAAAAAGCGATGGGATATGAGTGCCAAGGAGCCCATATACCAAAGTTCAAAAAGATATCTCTATATTAACTCAAGTTATCGTGTGCACAGACAGACGGACGGACGGACATGTCGTTACGATCAACCGTTATGTTAGCAAAGTTAATATAATATGTGTGCAAAGTATAAATAAATTAATAATAAGGTTATTAAATTATAATTAAGAGTTCATTGGAATGGCATCAGCTTAAACAACAACTTATACTTCAATACAAATATCTTCAGGGTATAATTATCTTTATGTCTATAAGAGTGCTTCAGAAATTATTGCTAGAGTTCCCATATCTTATTTTATTTCTCCTTCGCTTATATGATTGACCTTGACGATGTTCTACGAACAGAAAGTGATAATTAATAAACTTAACAAAGCTGAGACGTTAGACAATAAAGAACAAAGCCCACTCTAATGAATTCATCGAACACTTAAATGAAATGGAGAGTTTAAATTAATGAAGCAAAACAAAATATAATTCTTACGAAATTTTTTCTCACACTTTTTGAATGACTTGAATTTTTCCAAAACAAATACTTATAATAACTGCTACGTATCCGGATTCCTCATATGTAAGGTATGTTAGTTTTATAGCTAAAGCGTTAATCTATGTCACAGCTAAGCAAATATCTTTAAAAATATGGTTGTTGTTTAGGATAAGTGGTACATTTTTTATGTGGTGTGGAATTTGAGTAATTTTTTTTTTTTTTTTTTTTTCAATTCGTTTTCAGCTACATTAGTTTTGTTTCTAACTATACATAATATAAATCAAAGTATTTAATTTCGAAGAATGGTAATTTTGGCCACTACTGTACGTGTTGGGCTTCAATTTTCTTTGCAAATAATTTTTACATTGAGCACGGCAACTACAACAAAAATTAACGCATCCATTTCTTAACTATTTAAGAATTGCCCTGAAAAAAATAGTGCAACTAATCCCTGAAGAGAGCGGTCTCCGATTGATCTCTTTTGTCTATATTTAAGCATAATTCATCCCTTCTAGTCCTTTTTGGGTACAGTTGGCATAAGTCAGGTTGAAATCTATGTAACCCATTTGAAGCAACATCATAAAAAGAAAATAAAAAATTTTTAAGCATTTCCTTGATATAAATGGACATCAGCGAAAAATGTGTCCTTACATAGAGACATATTATTGCTGAACTTATTTTGACTTAGAAATTATAAAAATATTTATGAGAAATAAAAATATAAAGGTGGAGCGCAATTAATTGACTATATAATGATAAGTTCATTCCTTTTTTGTCAGTTTCTTAAGACTTTTAACGGCAGGCCGCCAACCCAAACCTATTTTGTAGAGCTTAGATCGCGCTCATGCCATTTTAAATTTAAAATATTGCTACGAATATTAGCAAAACTAAGGGGTGCTGCTATCTCTAAGCCGATGCTAAACAGTGATATCATGCACATCCATAGATCAATCATTATTTATCTACATAAACAAAACAATAATTGCGTCTCCACATATGTACCATATACGTATACGAGCAGCGGAGAATCAATGCACGGACACATGCATGTATCTGAGATACTCCTGAAAGTATGCAATGAGAGGAGCTATAAAATCGTGCAATTGTAGTTACAGTTGAGAAGTTTGAGAGCTGATGGCATCTAGTAGATTCTGGAAATGGAAGCGCCTAGAAGATGCCAACGTTGAAAGTGAAGTATAAAAGGCTGCAAATGTAGAGGCGCTGGAATTCAGTTCGATTTGAACTATCAAGCAGTCTTATTTTGAAAGTCAGTTCATTTAAGCTATCAGTTTGGTTATTAAGCCAGCTAGTTGCAAAGTATAAGTGTTATTGTGAAGTAGTTTAATAAAGGCCATTTTTCCATTATTCAATATTGGAGTTATTTATTCAACAGTTTAGTGATACGAACTTAGCAAAAAGGGCAAATAAGAGGATTTGCAAGTAAATTCGTTACAATATTTTTTATACTCAGTTGAGCATAGCTCACAGAGTAAATTAACTTTGATTGGATAACGGTTGGTTGTACATGTATAGAGGAATCGAGATAGATATAGACTTCCATATATCAAAATCATCAGTATCGAAAAAAAATTTGATTGAGCCATGTCCGTCCGTCCGTCCGTCTGTCAGTTAACACGGTAACTTGAGTAAATTTTGAGGTATCTTGATGAAATTTGGTATGTAGGTTCCTGGGCACTCATCTCAGATCGCTATTTGAAACGAACGATATCGGACTATAACCACGCCCACTTTTCCGATATCGAAAATTTCGAAAAACCGAAAAAGAGCGATAATTCTTTACCAAAGACGGATAAAGCGATGAAACTTGGTAGGTGGGTTGAACTTATGACACAAAATAGAAAGTTGGTAAAACTTTGGACCATGGGCGTGGCACCGCCCACTTTTAAAAGAAGGTATTATAAAAGTTTTGCAACCTGTAATTTGGCAGTCGTTGAAGATATCATTATGAAATTTGGCAGGAACGTTACTCCTATTACTATATGTATGCCTAATAAAAATTATCGGAGAACGACCACGCCCACTTTAAAAAAAAATTTTTTTAAGTCAAATTTTAACAAAAAATGTTATATCTTTACAGTATATAAGTAAATTATGTCAACATTAAACTCCAGTAATGATATGGTGCAGCAAAATACAAAAATAAAACAAAATTTCAAAATGGGCGTGGCTCCGCCCTTTTTCATATAATTTGTCTAGGATACTTTTAATGCCATAAGTCGAACAAAAATTTACCAATCCTTGGTAGGGGTTTAGATTCTAGGACGATAACTGTTTTCTGTGAAAAGGGGCGAAATCGGTTGAAGCCACGCCCAGTTTTTATACACAGTTGACCGTCTGTCCTTCCGCTCGGCCGTCAAAACGATAACGTGAGCAAAAATCGATATATCTTTACTAAACTCAGTTCAGTATACCAAATACGAAAAAAGGGATGATGGTAATTGGATTGATTTATTGACGTAAAATATAACTTAAGAAAAAAACTTTGTAAAATGGGTGTGTATGGTAGGTGTATATTAAGTAGAAGAAAATGAAAAAGTTCTGCAGGGCGAAATCAAAAGCCCTTGGAATCTTGGCAGAAATACTGTTCGTGGTATTACATATATAAATAAACTAGCCTTTACCCGCGGCCCCGTCCGCAAAGAGAAAATGAAATATGTGGGCTATTCACGTTAGCCTGCTTATAAAGTTATCTGTTTAAAATTTTTTTTCTGTCTAATGCATTTTATTTTTGTAATTGAGTAAAAAAAAGAACTTTATGAGCTGATAACCTGATAGGATCCCAAAATGATAACGAAATTATCCAGAAAAAGCCACGAAATGACCCCGACGCTATCGCGGACGGATCCCGAAAACCATCCAGAAACGCCCGGAAGTGTTTCCAAAAGTTCCCGAAGTAGTCCCAAAAAAACCCGAAATGACAACGACACGATTCTAGACTTATCCAGATAACCACACAGAAATGATGCCTGAAGGGTACCAAATTGATCCCGAAATAGTCCCGAAAAAGTTCCGAAATTACCCTGACGGGCTCCCGGACGGATCTCAGAAACCATCCAGAAAATATCCAGGAAGGGTCCCTAAATTATCCCGACTAACTCCAGAAAAAGTTCCGAAATGGCTCCGAGGGGATCCACGATGGATCGCGAAAACCATACAGAAATGATTCCGGAAGGATTCCAAAATGATCCCGAAATAGTCCGGAATTGACCCAGATGGGATCCCGCACAGATCCAGAAATGATCCCGGAAGGGTGCAAAAACTATCCCGGAAAAGTAACAAAAAATCCCGAAATGGCTCCTACGGCATCCCGGACGGATCCAGAAATGATCTCGGAAGGGTCCCCAAATGATCCCAAAATGGTCCCGAAATGACCCTGATGGATCCGGCAAACCATCAAGAAATTATGCCGAAAGGGTCCCAAAATGATCCCGAAATAATACAGAAAAAGTCACGAAACGACCCCTAGAGGATCCCCAAATGATCCCGTATTAGCCCCGAAAAGGTCCCGAAATAACCCCGAGGGGATCCCGGACAAATCCCGAAAACCATCCAGAAATGATGCCGGAAGGAATCCCAAATGATTCCGTAAAAGTCCCGCATTGATTCCGACGGGATCCCGAACGGATACCGAAAATCATCCAGAAGTGACGCCGGAAAGGTCCTCAAATGATCACCTAATAGTCCCGAAATGACCCTTAAGGGGTCATGGACGGATCCCATAAACCATCCAGAAATGATCCCGATATATTCCCGAAGAAGTCCCGAAATGACCCTGACGGGATCTCGAACGTACCCCTAAATGACCCTGACGGGATCCCGGACAGATCCCAAAATCCATCCAGAAATGATCTTGGGAAGGTCCCAAAATTATCCCGAAATAGTCTCGGAAAAGTTCAGAAATTACCCTGACGGGTTCCCGGACGAATCCTGAAAGCCATCTCTAAATGATCCCGAAAAAGTCCCGAAATGACCCTGACTGGACCCCGAAAGGATTCCGAAAACTATCCAGAAATGATGCCGGAAATGTGCTCAAATGATCACCTAATAGTTCCGAAAAGACCCTGACGGGATCCCGAACGGATCCCGACAATTATCTAGAAATGATGCCGAAAGGGCCCGCAAATGATCCCGTATTAGTCGAGAAAAAGTTCCGAAATGAACCCGACGGGATGCCGGACGAATCCCAAAAACCAGCCAGAAATGTTGCCGGAAGAGACACCAAATGATCCCGAAAAAGTCCCGCAATAATTCCGACGGGATCCTGAGCGGATACCGAAAACCATCCAGAATTGATGCCGAAAAGGTCCTCAAATGATCACCTAACAGTCCCAAAATGACCCTGACGGCATCCCGGACAGATCCCGAAATCCATCCAGAAATGATCTTGGGAGGGTCCCAAAATTATCCCGAAATAGTCTGGGAAAAGTCCAGAAATTACCCTGACGGATACCGGACGAATCCTGAAAACCAATCTTAAATGATGCCGAAAAAGTCCCGAAATGACCCTGATGGGACCCGGAAAGGATCCCGAAAACTAACCAGAAATGATGCCGGAAAGGTCCTCAAATGATCTCCCAATAGTTCCGAAAAGGCCCTGACGGGATCCCGAACAGATCGCGACAACTATCCAGAAATGATACCGAAAGGGCCCGCAAATGATCCCGTATTAGTGGAGAAAAAGTCCCGAAATGACCCCGACGGGATGCCGGACGAATCCCAAAAACCATCCAGAAATGATTTTGGAAGGGACCCCAATGATCCCGAAAAAGTCCCGCAATTATTCCGACGGAATCTGAACGGATACCGAAAACCATCCAGAAGTGATGCCGGAACGGTCCTCAAATGCTCACCTAATAGTCCCAAAATGACCCTGAGGGCATCCCGGACAAATCCCGAAATCCATCCAGAAATGATCTTGGGAAGGTCCCAAAATGATCCCGAAATAGTCTCGGAAAAGTCCAGAAATTACCCTGACGGGTTCCCGGACGAATCCTGAAAGCCATCCTTAAATGATCCCGAAAAAGCCCCGAAATGACCCTGACGGGATCCCGAAAGGATTCCAAAAACTATCCAGAAATGATGCCGGAAAGGTCCTCAAATGATCCCCTAATAGTTCCGAAATGACCGTGACGGGATCCCGAACGGATCCCGACAACTATCCAGAAATTATGCCGAAAGGGTCCGCAAATGATCCCGCATTAGTCGAGAAAAAGTCCCGAAATAACCCCGACGGGATCCCGGACGAATCCCAAAAACCATCCAGAAATGATGCCGGTAGGTATCCCAAATGATCCTGAAATAATGCCGAAATGACCTCGTCGGCATCCCGGACGGATACCGAAAATTATCCAGAAATGATGCCGGAAAGGTCCACAAATGATCCCCTAATAGTCCCGAAATTACCCTGATGGGATCCCGGACGGATCCCGAAAACCATCCAGAAATGATGCCGGAAGAGCCCCCAAATGATCCCGGAAAATCCCCAAATGACCCCGACGATATCCCGGACGGATCCCGAAAACCATCCAGAAATGATGCCGGAAGAGCCCCCAAATGATCCCGAAAAAGTCCCCAAATGACCCCGACATACTCCAGAAAAGGTTCCGAAATGGCTCCGAGGGAATCAACGACGGATCGCGAAAACCATACAGAAATGATTCCGGAATGATCCCAAAATGATCCCGAAATAGTCAGGAAATGACCCAGATGGGATCCCGCACAGATCCAGAAATGATCCCGGAAGGGTCCAAAAACTATCCCGGAAAAGTAACAAAAAATCCCGAAATGGCTCCTACGGCATCCCGGACGGATCCAGAAATGATCTCGGAAGGGTCCCCAAATGATCCCAAAATGGTCCCGAAATGACCCTGATGGATCCGGCAAACCATCAAGAAATTATGCCGGAAGGGTCCACAAATGATCCCGAAATAAAACAGAAAAAGTCACGAAACGACCCCTAGAGGATCCCCAAATGATCCCGTATTAGCCCCAAAAAAGTCCCAAAATGACCCTGACGGGATCCCGAAAGGATTCCGAAAACAATACAGAAATGATGCCGGAAAGGTCCTCAAATGATCCCCTAATAGTCCCGAAATGACCATGACGGGATCCCGGCAACTATCCAGAAATGATGCCGAAAGGGTCCGCAAATGATTCCGTATTAGTCGAAAAAAAGTCCCGAAAGGACCACGACGGGATCCCGGACGAATCCCAAAAACCATCCAGAAATGATGCCGGTAAGTATCCCAAATGATCCCGAAATGACCTCGTCGGCATCCCGGACGGATCCCGAAAATTATTCAGAAATGAAGCCGGAAAGGTTCCCAAATGATCCCCTTATAGTCCCGAAACTACCCTAATGGGATCCCGGACGGATCCCGAAAACCATCCAGAAATGATGCCGAAAGGGTTCCCAAATGATCCCGTATTAGTCGCGAAAAAGTTCCGAAATGACCCCGACGGGATCCCGGACGGATCCCGAAAACCATCCAGAAATGATGCGGAAAGGGTTCCCAAATGATCCCGTATTAGTCGCGAAAAAGTACCGAAATGACCCCGACGGGATCCCGGACGGATCCCGAAAACCATCCAGAAATGATGCCGGATGAGCCCCAAAATGATCCCGAAAAAGTCCCCAAATGACCCCGACGAGATCCCGGACGGATCCCGAAAACCATCCAGAAATGATGCCGGAAGAGCCCCCAAACGATCCCGAAAAAGTCCCCAAATGACCCCGACGATATCCCGGACGGATCCCGAAAACCATCCAGAAATGATGCCGGAAGAGCCCCCAAATGATCCCGGAAAAGTCCCCATATGACCCCGACGAGATCCCGCACGGATCCCGAAAACCATCCAGAAATTATGCCGGAAGGGTCTCCAAATGATCGCGAAATAGTCCCGAAATGATTCCGGAATAGTCCCGAAAATGTTCCAAAATAACCCCGACGGGATCCCGGACGGATCCCGTAAACTATACAGAAATGATCCCGGAAGGGTCCCAAAATGATCCCGAAATAGTCCCGAAATTACCCCGGCGTAATCCCGGACCGATCCCGAAAACCATCCAGAAATGATCCCGGAAGGGTCTCGATATGACCCTTACGGGATTACAAATAATGTGAAGCTAATTATAAAACCATGTTAATAAGGCAGCAGGCGCATTGGAGCGAATAAAAAGTTAGATAGAAACATACAGGTAAAGCTAATAAAACCGTGCTAATAAAAACAATTGATGGAGGGCGGATGGCGGGAGTAGAGGAGAGGACCACTGATCGTTCCTCCAAAATTGTCTAGATCTCGTTCTGTATGTACCAGATACCAAAAACTATTGATTTAGGAGAAAATTTAGATTGAGTTATAACAATTTATGGATTTTACACCAGAGGGGGTGATAAAGGGGGCGGGCGGAGGGTGTCACTGCTTACTTTTTAAGCCCTCGACTTATTTGACCCCTTGAGTCTGTGATATTGGTGAAGGCCAGTATACGTAAAGTTATAATGTGTAAAAATTATGAAAAATAATTTCTCGAAGGGTCGTGGGACCCCCACCCCTCTTTCCATGTTCGAAAAAAATTTCGCTAGTAGACCACTGTCTGTGTCCCAAATTTCATCAAAATCCGTGTAGCCATTCTGGCGTGATTCAGTCGCAAAGACGAAAAAATATAATAATTACATTACAACTGTTCCTAGGGGGCGGGGACCACGCCCCTTTTGAAAAATATATAGCTAGTAGATCTTTCTAGACTATTGGCTATATGTGTGCAAAATTTCATCCAAATCGGTCCAGCCGTTCTTGCGTTATTGAGTCACAAAGACAAACGTCTGGACAAACATCCAAACATCCAAACATCCAAACATCCAAACATCCAAACATCCAAACATCCAAACATCTAAACATCCAAACATCCAAACATCCAAACATCTTAACATCCAAACTTTCCCATTTATAATATATATTAGATTAGCGGAATCCGACAGATGATGTTCCGGGTCATCCAGTCCACATTTTGGTCGATATCTCGAAAACACCTTCACATATACAACTAAGGGCCACTCCCTTTTAAAACCCACATTAATACCTTTAATTTGATACCCATATCGTACAAATAAATTCTAGAGTAACCCCTGGTCCAGCTTTATGGCGATTTCTAGAAAAGGCGTCCACCTATAGAACTAAGGCACATGCCCTTTTAAAATACTTATTAGCACCTTTCGTTTGATACCCATATTGTACAAACGCATTCTAGAGTCACCCCTGGTCCACTTTTATGGCGATATCTCGAAAAGGCGTCCATCTATAGAACTAAGGCCCACGACCTTTTAAAACGCTCATTAACACCTTTCGTTTGATACGCATATTGTACAAAAGCATTCTAGAGTCACCCCTGGTCCACTTTTATAGCGATATCTCGAAAAGGCGTCCACCTATAGAACTTAGGCCCACGCCCTTTTAAAATACTCATTAACACCCTTCATTTGATACCCATATCGAACAAACAAATTCTAGATTCAGCCCTGGTCAACCTTTATGGCGATATCCCTAAATGACGTCCACCCGTAGAACTATGGCCTACTCCCTCTTAAAATACTCTTTAATACCTTCCATTTGATACACATGTCATACAAACACATTCCAGGGTCACCCTAGCTTCATTTCCCTACATGGTGATTTCCCCTTATTTTGTCTCCATAGCTCTCAACTGAGTATGTAATGTTCGGTTACACCCGAACTTAGCCTTCCTTACTTGTCTTTAAATAAAATAGTGTTTAATTTGGCTATAACAGACTTAAAATGATGCTTAATCTAGAAGCATGTTTAAACCAATAAAATTCTCTTTTAATTTGACTATGACTACGGGCAATTCTATTAGTATACGACCACACAGGTCAAGGTCTAGACATTATGGTGAATAATTGCATCCCCTCTCCCCTAACACCGTTTTCCTAAGATGTTATTGCTTTGGTTCATCTAGACATCGAACACCACGAATTTCACATTTATAATATAAGTATGCACGGTTCAAGGTTTATGTAGATGTTAGTCTAAAAGATTGTGTCTTCTGGTTACTTACAGGACAACTTCGGCATCATTCCGGGAACATTTCCGTATTCCCGAGATTACATCAAAACTGTTTGGGATATTTTCCAGGATGAAACCGAAACTATTTGGGCCAGTTCGAAACCGTGTATGGAATAATTTCGGAACTTTTTGTAGAATACATCTGGATTATTTTGGGATTGTGCTCGAAAACGCTTCAGAACTGTTTATAGATTAGATACTTTGAGACTATTAAAGAAACGTTTCTGGATTATTTAGGGAACATTTTCGAGACTATTTCAAATTTTTCTCGGACTATTTCGGAACCGTTTAGAGACTGTGTTCGAGATCTTCTTGGATTTGTTTCGGATCCGTTTATGAATTGTTTTCGTAAAAATATCGTCGGGAGTTTTTCATATAGTTTCAAGATTTCTTTCGAAAGTATTTCATGATTGTTAGGGACTCATATCGGAAGAACTGCCACCGAATATTTTTTAACTATCCCCGGATCTGCTCGTTGTTTTCGCAACTATTTCAAGATCCTTCAAAAAAAAAAGTATTTCAGTGGTGTATTGGATCCTCTTTTTTTAAAAAGTCCACTATATCCTTCCTTCTGTATATCACCGTGTGCTTATCTCCGCGACTGCGAGTATTTCGCGATAAAGATTATTTTCTGCACGGTCTCGGTATTTTTTTCAAGATCATATCTTGGCATATCGTGCGGACTGGGACGCGGTTTTAGGCTTGCTTTACGAATATGTATAAGAAGAAGAGACGTTTAAACCCACATCAAATTAACGCCTTATTAACACTTTACGAAAGATGTTGATTATGTCAGCCCATTTAAGTTCGAGCAGTGTTGTTTTTCTTCAGTATTTCGTGCACTGCTCCCAAACCTGGTTTTGTGGCAGTAGACAATAGAAACAATTAGCAGGTTGGAAACAGATAAAACTAAGTAAGTGTACTATTTTTCTGTATTTCTTCACAAAGCATACAATCATTGTACACATATCAATTCAACTGTGCAAATATTCATATATATATAAAAAAACAATTACTAGGAAATTTTTTTATAAAAACGTATAGCACAATGTTTTGCCAAAGCCACGTTCATTTTATTTCACCGGAATATGCGTAAATATGAATCTCTTTGTTTAACTAATTAAAAACTTCCATTAAAGTTATTAATTTAAAAGGCTTATTAGGCTCCTATGTCAGAAAATTTTAAATGGGAAGGCCATTATAAATGCTGGGTTCAACTCCTGGGTAGAGTAACATCAAAAATGAAGAACAAAGTTTTTTAATTAGAAATAGTTTTTCTTATCGGTATCGCCTCTCCATACATTCCGATTGTATTTCTGCCATGAAAAGCTCGTCAGTGAAAACTCATATGCCTTGCAGATGCCATTCGGAGTCGGCGTAAAAGCATGTATGTGTCGTTCCGCCAATTTGTAGGAAAAATTATAAGAAACACGACGCAAATTGGAAGATAAACTCGGCCTAAAATCTCTTCGGAGGTTACCGCGCCTTGCATTTATTTATTTGTTTTATTTATAATGGACCGAGTGAAAAAGAATTTTTTTTTGTGTATTGACTATATGTATTGTTGTTATTTAAAATTCCTGAAATTTTGACTGAAAGGCTTTTGCTCAATTTGCTATAAATAGCGCCTACAAAATTGATCTCGGTGTACTTCATACTTAAAAAGTGGTGAAAAAGTTCTTAATCTAAAATGAATTCGCGTATTTATTTGGTGATCCTGCTTGTCTTTCTAAGCTGCAGTATATCCTGTACGAATGCGGAATTTCGCATTGTACATGGCGTAGGTATAAGAATGCAGGACAGCTCACATTCGGTGTCAATATTTATTTGTGAGCAGTATAGATGCGTTGGTACCTTAGTCACTATGGAATCGGTGGTTACTGCTGCGAAATGCGTATTCGGGGTAGAACCGAGCACTCTCGACGTTCTAGCTGGTATGGTCGATATACGTCAATTAAACAACATAGGAATGGGACAAAAAAGCAAAGCGGAGAGTATAATTCCTCATCCTTATTTTATTCAAGGAGCACGATATATGGATATAGCTGTAGTTAAAGTGGCTAAAGCTTTTCAAGAGACTGAGACAGTAAAATCAGTAAAGTTTTGTGATTTCGCATTACGACCGGGCATGAATATGCATGTTAGTGGATGGGGTGCGACAACTTTACATGAAGAGGCTTCTCGTCCTTCTGATATTCTCTTAACTACTACAGTGTCCATAATAAAAAAGGATGAGTGCCAGAAAAAATTACCAAAGCCGATACTTCTACCGATTGCAATCATTTGTTCCTTCGGTAGCAGCAGTATGACTGTTGGAGATGTTGGAGCAGGTGCAATTGTGGATAACAAACTTTGTGCGGTGTTACAAGGTGGTTGTAATTTACCTGATATGCCAAATTTTTTACAGATGTAACAAATGCACAAGTTTTAGACTTTTTAGGCTCCAATATAGAAAGAAGATTGTTGTTATAAGTTCACTGTTGAGTGGAATATCACCCTTACTCGACAGAACACCGAATTTCGAAACATTTTGAGATAGGTGGTTTTCGAAAAAGCAGTTGAGATATGGTGGCATTCCACTCAGTAGTCAAACTGGCGATATTTTTTTTATATACCATTTACAAATAAATTTTTATGATTGAGTAAATAAAAATATTTTTGATTGTATGCAATGAAAATAGTAAGTATGTAAATGCCTTAAATTGTGAGACCAAAATTTGAGCACCACTGTAAAGTTCCCTCGGGTATAAATAGATCATGAGATAAAAAGGAAATTGCGGAACAACTATTTTGAGGCCCTGGCAAACTCCGCGTAAAACGGCTGATCCAACCAGCTCTATGGAAGTCATGGTAACAGGTTATTGAAATCATAGAATAACGCCTTAGTCACAACGATACCATAGCCAATCAATTAGTTTTTGTTTTTCATCTATACCCATAATATATAAATTTTTTCGCTGGCAAATATATCCACATGTTTTAAATTAGATTTTTCGTTTCGAAATTTTTTACTTTTACTGCTTCATGAAGTTATCGCATATTTTAGACTAATGCACCAATAACCAATGCCAGTATACATATATCTATGGTTAAGTCACAATATGTTTACGAGTTGGGCGTTATGAATATCGAAACTATTCCAGGGCTTTAAAGAGCTATTATTTTACCAAAATATGGATGTCGCATTGATCAAACTGTTTTCAAAACCTTCAGAAATCGGAGACGCTATTAAAAAAAAAATGGCGCGGACTACCTCCGAGGAGTTGTAAGCCTCAAGTTCGCTTCCAATTTACGTTGTGCTTCTTTTTAGTTTTTCCTACAAATCGGAGGGACAGGACTTACATGTTTAATGCCGACAGAAATACACTCGGAGTGTTTGCAAAACTACTGCCAAGGGCGACCTCGCTTAGAATAACTTGTTTTCTAATTGAAACAACGTGTTTCGTGTTGTTGATGTTGCCTTGCACGGGACTTTAACTCAAGACCGTCAGTGTGTTTGGCGGAGCACGCCACCGTCATCCCAGAGAACACAGTATCTAACATTAGAGAAATATTGTGATTTTACATTAAAACTCTAATATTGCTCTTTAGTGCATCTCTTATCGAAAACTAATTCAGAGTACTTGGTTATAATTCGATTAGAGAACAATTAAAGGAACACTGAAATGCTGGTCTAGAAATTATGGTGAAGTGAACAGTTGCATCCCCTCTCCCCCTAAAATTGTTTTCCTAAATCGTTATTACTTTGGTTCATCCATTCATCCATAAATCACAAATTACACATTTATAATATATGTATGCACGGTTTATGATTTTTATAGATGTTAGTTTAAAAGATTGTGTCTTCTGGTTAATTAGAGGACAATTTCGGCATCATTCCGGGACCATTTCCCTACTCCCGATTATTTAAGGAACATTTCCAATTTTTCTAGGACTATATTGGGACCGTTTAGAGACTGTGTTCAAGATCTGCTTGTGGCTGTTTCGGATCAGGTTATGGATTGTTTTCGTAATAATATCGTCGAGACGTTTTGGGAACTAGCCTGCAGTCAAAAGCCAAAGTAGTCTGCAAACATTCTAGTTCATTGAATAGAATTTTATGGGGTTATTATACTAGTCAGCTTTTGAATAGTTCATTGGCTATAACTTTGTGGTCTTATTCATACTAGTTAGTATTTGAATAATTTATTCGACTATAATTTCTTCTGTCGGACTCGAGGAAATGCGCGAGTGCCAGTTTGCAATCCATACATCAATTGACAATGCTAGATATCGTCCAAATCAACGGGCACATAAACACAAGCATGACGAGTCGACACTCATCGTTACCACAACAGAGGTTAAAGAAGCCATTGAAAATGCCAGGCCTTCCATATCAATAGTCCCAGAGGGAAAACCTATGCCAATGCGAAAACACCTTGGTCATGAGGGCATCAGCAGCCTAACACATTTTTTCTACTTGCAGTTAGGTCATTCTCGGTTAAAAGCCTTTGCCATTTCCGAATAACACAGAAATACCGGAAAACCAGCCAGTATCTAACGATATTATCCTATTAGTCAGTAACGAAAATATTTAAAGCCGTTATGATTCCCTCAATTAAATGAAATTCTTCGGTTATCCAGCCACCAGCATGACTTCCGTAAAGTACATATCACTACCACCATTCTGAACTCCATTAAGAGTCATCATAGGACGGTGCTAGTGCAGCTTCACCTGTTTTGACACAGTCAACCACGACTGGTTCGTTCCTTCTCCGTTATACAGATAGATAATTTATTGAGGATTGCACTGCGACCATTGCTTAGCACCTCATCCCAGCCGACTTCCATGATGAATCCAAGCAGTTCTCTTGGATTGAGGGATTTAATGTGGAAATATTCTGGCCATACTAAGCCAATAAACGTATCCCTGCGTCTTGAGATTGCGTCACATTCCAGCAGGATATGCCAAGCCGTCTCCGCTGGTTGACCACAAAATCGGCATGTGTTATTCTGTTACTTTTTAGTTTTTATATACATATATGTACGTTAGGGCGGGTCGATTTAAAAATCGCTCATTGCTCTGTGAAAATCGTATTCTAGGGTCAAAACAAGAAGCTTTGCGAAAGACCCATACCTCTAAAACGAATTCTGATGTCCCCCAATTTGGGTCGAACTTTTGGGTAGGGGCAAATTTTGAAAAATCCCACTTTGACCCATTTAGAGTGCTCCAATCGAGTCCAAATGTATGACCGACCCCCACTACCTTTGGAGGCCCGACCCACCGATGCCCCCCGGGGGGTTCCCCATACAAACATTTCAAAAAATCGCCGGTTTTGCACTTTACATGAAAAAATCAGCTAAATGGCTATGTTTTTTCTTTATTTTTATTTATTTATTTATAATAATATCTATTTTTTCTCTTAAGAAATTTATTTAGTCAGAACATTTGTAAATGAAAAGGAACTAAAAAAAATATTGTTTGAAGTCTTTTTTACTTTGAAGTCTGGGCAATTTCGCACGGCTCTCTAATGTCGTCGCCATAACAGCCTCTACATTTTCCGGTATAACCCGTTTGGAAACGCTAGCTAGCAATTGAACATGTCGTTCCGTTCCTTGTATGTGTGATGGAATTTTTGGATCATTAAACGGTGGATCATCTTGATTTAAATATTCTTTCAATGTATCGTATGGAATGCTTCGCGTGAATGGTGGTTCAAATACGATATTTGTATCATTCAAATTGATCATTTCCGTATTACTTGTGCAATTAAAGTTTATATCTGGTTTTTTGTAAACTCTAAGTTCCATTGGATCGTCAACATCGGTTCGATAGCGTAGAATTTTCTTGATGGCACAGTCGCGATTTTCTTTGCTATCATCAAACAACATTGATAACAAGATATTTTCCGAATGCGCATAATATGAATTATCTTTAATTACTTAATTGACAATTTTGCGTAACCGAGGTTCTAGAAATCGTGACCAACCAATGAACTTGAAAATAATGCACTGCCGTACACGACAGAGCTGTAATACTTGATATTGAAGTACATTGGCACATAACATTTAATTATAAATTCAACCAGAATTCTTAAATTTGCATTTGGATTTTCCGTTGTCACATATAATCGCAATAATCTAGCGGCCTTGGTGAGCCACCAGGAATGTACAATTTTCCCTGGTTTGATGTTAGCCAGATCCACCGGAACCACGCCGCTAGAAATTGCATGGGCCATGTCGTATAAGTACTTCGAATCGGTGGAAAATTCAATTTTTTCTGGAGCAGGGGGCATATTTTGCAATTCAATTTTCTGGAAGCTGTCCACCACCTGAAAATATATAATAATAAAATAATTAAAATTGGTTGACAATTTAATAAATGAGTGATAGCAATAACTTACTGGAAGAGTTTCACAAGTTTCGATTTGACGGCTCAGTTTTCCGGTTGCCGATCTTGGTCCAGTGCTGGTTGATTTATCCAAAGCTTCAAAAAAATGCCGAAACGGAAGTTCGTTGAAGTGTAGAAGGCAAACGAACCAATGCAATGGTATTTTTAACAGCAATTCGAATCGTCGTATAATTCCACCGTCAGGGCCAGTGTTTGTTGGCTCACCGTCAGTGCATATTCCAATTAACGCATCCAGTGATATATTTTTATCGTTGAAAAAACCATTTAATTTTGTTGTTTTGTATTCAGCGGTTTCATGTTCCAGTCTTACGTAACCAATCAATTCAGAATTGGGTTGTCTCAAAATAACAAGATGAGGCTCTTTTACCATCCTAGTATGATACTTCTCATCAATTTTATCTATAGTTAAAGCATCATTTTTTCTGCCATCAAATGAAAACGCTAACAAATTGGTATCATCTAACCGTTTGCGAAGCACTTCTTGTCTGCATTTCTCTTTTTCTCTGCGAACTTTCGATTTATCCATGATGAGATGTTTCCCATGCTTATCTTTAATTTTAAAATCTTGCAAAGAGCGGTTCCCAATGCTGATGCTACTCTGTCAGGCACAACAAATCTTGCACATACCAAGGCAAAGTTAAAACAATCGTATCTCTCTGTGTATTGTGAACTTGTGCTTCTATCCATATCTTCTTGAACCGGTGGCGGTGCGTATGTTGAATCATCGGGATCTTGGTATGTTGGCATTGATGACATAGACGTTGCGCCTTGCTCTTCAGTTTCCATCATAAATGCATCCATTGTTAGTCTTCTCTGATTATATTGATCGTGCATGAACTCTTTGAGGCGTTCGGGAACCCAGCCGCATGCACTTGGAGCTGCCTTCAAATCGCATTTACATGTTCCAATGTTAAAATTGTTTCCAGAGATTTTACATACTCTGTAAATTGTTGGGTGTTGTTTCTTCTCTTGATTTGCTCTTGATACTTGTCAAGCAATTTATTCAATTTATTAAATACACTTTTTTTCAGCATTATTTCCATACCAAGTTTTTCCCAAATTCCAATCAACTTATCTTGTACTTGAATAGTGAATAATTTATGGGAAAACTTTTTTTGTTCTGTTTTAGCACGTTCGCTTAAGTAAAAATAATATCTCAAGATATCCAGATGGGTTGGTAAATTAAGATCAGTTAAATCAGTAGACACACCAAAAACAGTAACATCATGCTTGGGTATATGACTCATTGGGTTTTCGATAGTTGTTGATGTAGTTGCTTCATCTTGCGGTGTAGAGGATGGTGGATTCATTGTAAACTTTTCGATTTGGAATGGTCACTTCACTTATTATTTTTTTTTAAATATTTTTTTATCAGAATTTAGCACTTCACACTTTGAGTTCTTCACAACGACTTAATGCATTCACAAACACTGTTGCGTTATATATGGTCTACGAGACGAGGTAATAAGAATAAAATGGTAATTTCAATTCTACCTGCTGTGTCTTGTGGTGGCTTAAAAAAAACAACACAAGTCACAGTGATACCTTCCTTTTTTAAAACGGTTGAATAAAAACCCACACAACTATGTTTACGACATGCAAATGCATCACAGTGATGCCTTGGTTTTAAAAGGGTTGTAAAAACGCTAATTTCTAATAAGTTTTTTTAATTTCTTTTCTATTACTAGGTTAAATTCATTTTTTCATTTACATATGTTCTGACTAATTAAATTTCTAAAGAGAAAAATAAACTCCAAAAAGAAAAAACATAGGCATTTCGCTGATTTTTTCATGTAAAGTGCAAAACCGGCGATTTTTTGAAATGTTTGTATGGTGAACCCCCAGGGGTGTTCCAGGGGGTGTGCCACTGGCATCGGTGGGTCGGGCCTCCAAAGTTAGTGGGGGTCGGTCACACATTTGGACTCGATTGGAGCACTCTAAATGGGTCAAAGTGGGATTTTTCAAAATTTGCCCCTACCCAAAAGTTCGACCCAAATTGGGGGACATAAGAATTCGTTTTAGAGGTATGGTTCCTTCGGCAAAGTTTGTTATTTTGATCCCTGGAATATGATTTTCACAGAGCAATGGGCGATTTTTTTGCCTCCCCACAAATCGACCCGGCGTAATGTACGTATTTTTATTAAAATTTATTCCAAAGTATAATGTATTGAAGTGATAAATTTTTAAGTCATAAATGTATATAATGCATAAAATTAATTTGAGTTAATTTATCAATTTTCAAGTAATTTTTCAACCCGACTGGGACTAGTATATTAACTGGTTTGATGCTGATGCAAACATCGACTTCAGGGGAGTATTGGATCCTCCTTTTTAAGAACTCCACTAGTCCTTCCTTCTGTTTATCACCGTGTGCTTATATCCGCGACTGCGAGTATTTCGCGAATTATTGGGATTATTTAAAAATTATTTTCTGGAGGATTTCATTACTTTTTTCAAGATCATATCTTGACATATCGTGCGGATTGGGATGCGGTTTTAGGGAAGTTTTACGAATATGTGAAAGATGAACAGACGTTTAAATCCACAACAAATTAACGCCTTATTAACACTTAACGGAAGATATTGATTATGTCATCCCTTTTAAGTTCGAGCAGTGTTGTTGATCAGAATTTCGTGAGAAGTTAACAATTTTAGTTTTTTTACGGTAAACAAGAAAAACTACTAGAAGTTGAGAAACAGATAAAACTAATTAAGTGTATGGTTTGTACTTTTCTGTACTTTTTCACTAAAAAACAGTCATTGTACATATATCAATTTGATAACGCAACTCAACTGTGCAAATATACATTTATATAAATAAACAATTACTAGGCAATTTTCTTTTGAAAAAATATAGCAAATTGTTTTTTCAAAGCCGCATTAATTTCATTTCGCTGGTATATGCGTCAATATGAATCTGTTTTTTTAACTAATTAAAACTTTCCATTAAAAATATTAATCAAATAGGCTTATTAGGCTCCTATAACAGAAAATTTATATGGGAAGGCCATTATAAATGCTGGGTTCAACCCCCGGGCAGGATAACATCAAAAATGAAGAACAAGTTTTTTAATTAGAAAGAAGTTTTTCTACCTCTCCATACACTCCGAATGCATTTCTGCCATGAAAAGCTCCTCAGCGAAAATTCATCTGCCTTGCAGATGCCATTCCGGGTCGGCGTAAATGCATGTATCTGTCGGCCCGCCAATTTGTGGGAAAAATTATAAGAAACACGACGCAAATTGGAAGATAAACTCGGCCTAAAATCTCTTCGGAGGTTACCGCGCCTTGCATTTATTTATTTGTTTTATTATAATGGACCGAGTGAAAACAAACAAAAATTTTTATTATGTAGCCTTGACTTTAATAAAGATACATATTTTGTTGTTATTTAAAATTCCTGAAATTTTGACTAAAAGGTGTTTGCTTATTTTTTATTCACATTGCTGTTGTTGTTGTAGCGATTAGGTTACTCCCCGAAGGCTTTTGGGGAGTGTTATCGATGTGATGGTCATTTGTCGGATACAGATCCGATACGCTCCGGTAACACAGCACCATCAAGGTGCTGGCCTTTTAAGCCCGTTTCTATTCTCTTTGTACTTAAATGACCTAAATGACTACTTGTGCGGGGGTGTCAATGTTAATAAAATTATTTTGGATGTGCTTATGTACGCATATGATCTGGTCTTGCTTGCGGAATCACCTGAACAGCTACAAGAAATGATAAACTCCCTTCACAACTATTGTAGTCAATGGGCACTAACTGTAAACTTGAACAAGTCAAAAATCATGGTATTTAGGAAAGGTGGTAGAGCCCCCGGCTCATGGAAATGGATCTACGGTAGCAAGGTTATTGAAGTAGTTAACGAATTCAAATACTTTGATGCGCTTCTCACTTGTCAACTATCTTTTAATAAACATTTGGACTCAAAGTTGGTGGATGCTAAAAACGCTATTAACGCAACGTGACTGAGCTATGTTAATAACCCTCGCACTTGATTGACGCAGAAAATAAAAATTTTCGAGGCTGCTTCCAGGTCCATTATATTTTATGGCGCGCATGTATGGGGGTCAACGAATTCGACTAAGTTGAGAAACTTCTTATATTTTTCATAAAGAAACTGATCTTCCTTCCCCATAATACGCCAAACTACATGCGGCATCTGGAAACAGACTTGCAGTACCTATATTTACATACGCTTCGACTGTACATAATCTATATCGCTCATTGCTTTAGCCTACCACATGGCAGACTTCCGCGTATTCTAGCAGAGCAGACTGCCAACCTGGGGATTTCTTGGATAAGCACTTGGAAAGAACTTACAAACTCCGTCAATCTACCTTTCATTACGCAATTGCCATCAGCTAATATACAGATCTTCATTTCCTTGCTCTTAGAACGCTTAGCCGAGTATATGGAATGTCTCGGAAATCTACTACCCACGGCCTTTACCAGGCCCTAGTCCCGTTCGTATTTTACTGATGATTACAGTGCATATGCAGCCAGGCTGATTCTCCGGGCACGGGTGAGGTTTGCTGAATCCAAACGAAAGAATCTATAAAAAATATCATCTCCACTTTGCACAGTATGTAACTTGCAGGAATCAGAAGACGTGTTTCGATATATTGGTACAGGTCCGATATATAACAACATTCATTCTCATTACTTTGGTGAAAGAACTTTAGATTTGGCCAAGGTGGTTGCCAGTTTAAATGGATTTACCTTCTAGTCTCTAGCCAAGTTTCTCGCGGACAGCTTTAAAATTAGGGACTTATTATTAAATGAATTTTCGTAGCTCGATAATATTTTATATAACACGTGGTGCGACACACAACGTACTCTGTTATTGTCGCTAGTATTTACTTCACTTTATTTATTTAAGTGTTTCGATGTACGCAATAGCATAACTTATAATCTGTATCTGACTTTTTTGGAAAAAATAAATATGTACTACTAATTCTATTACTACTACTACTACATTGATCACTTGGGTATAAAGAGCGCCCACAAAATTAATCTCGGTGTTCTTTATACTTAAAAAGTGATGCAAAAGTTCTTAAACTAAAATGAATTCACACAATCTTTTCGGGATCCTCTTTGTCGTTCTACGTTGCCTTTTATCCTATACGAATGCGCAATTTCACGTTATAAATAGAGAAAATATAGGAATAAAGGACAGCGCATATTCGGTATCGGCCTCTGAATTTAGTTTGAAATTTCAAGTATCTACCTCATCCAGAAGTTGCTTAAAAGCTGGTTTCAAATTTTCAAATTCTCATTTATTATTTCGATGCGTGCGCCACCTAACAGACTAAGGCATGACGTGGCTGCACACTTCAACCATCGTAGGAGTGCGGGTTCAAATCCCACTCCCGGGTGAAAAGGCTTTGAAGAGATTTACAAGGTATAATTGAAACAGCTGTCGCTTTGTCCGTCCTGATGTCACGTTGTTTAAATTTTTCCCAAACCTATATATATAAAAATGAATGTCCGTTTATGTGCGGCTTATAGAATCAAAAACTATACAGTCGATTTTGTTCAAACTTTCACATAAGTTGCATATACCATACGCGGTGGTTTGCACATAGGTTTGGTTGCGATCGACGCACAGGGTCTCGAGATATTAGCCAAAACGTGGACCCGGGTACCCCTAGAATGTGTTTATAGAATATGGATGTCAATGAAAGCTGTTTATGAGTGCTTTAGTACGGGGTAGTTTTCATACCTCTTGGTGCCTAGGTTCTCGAGATATAGGGCAAAACGTGAATCAGGACAACAATAGGATGTGTTTTTACATTATGGGCATCAATTTGAAGCTGCTGATGTGTGCTTTAGTACAGAGTAAGTTTTACACTGCTGGGTGACTAGGGTCTCGAGATATAGGTGAAAATATAGACCAGGATACTCCTAGAATGTGTGTGAATTATGGATATCAAATGAAAGCTGTTGCTGCGAGCTTTAAAGTAATATTCATTGCGGTATTCGATATAGTCGCCTCAACCTGGCAAAACTGATAAATATGCATGGGTATGTGTTGGCGACTTAATAATTTTTTGCAAATTTTTTATACTCAGCTGAGCAGAGCTCACAAAGTATATTAATTTTGTTCGCATAACGGTACCCCGTAACGGCATAAACTAATCGAGATAGATATAGACTTCTATATATCAAAATTATCTTTACAGTATATAAGTAAATTATGTCAACCTTCAACTCCAGTAATGATATGGTGCCACAAAATACAAAAATAAAATAAAATTTTAAAATGGGCGTGGCTCCTCCCTTTTTCATTTAATTTGTGTAGAATACTTTTAATGCCATAAGTCGAACAAAAACTCACCAATCCTTGTTAAATTTGATAAGGGCATAGCTCCTATGACGATAACTGTTTTCTGTGAAAATGGGGGAAATCGGTTGAAGCCAAGCCCAGTTTTTATACACATTCGACCGTCCATCCTTCCGCTCAGCGGTTAACACAATAACTTGAGCGAAAATCGATATATCTTTACTAAACATAGTTCACGTATTTATCCGAAATCAAGCCCTTGTAATCATGGCAGGAATACAGTTCGTGGTATTACATATATAAATAAACTACCGGTACCCGACAGATGATGTTCCGGGTCACACTGGCCCACATTTTGATCGATATCTCGAAAACGCCTTCACATACACAACTAAGGGCCACTCCCTCTTAAAACCCTCATTAATACCTTTAATTTGATACCCATAACGTACAAACACATTATAGTCACCCCCGGTCCACCTTTATGGCGATATCCCGAAATGGCGTCCACCTATAGAACTGTGGCCCACTCCCTTTTAAAATACTCTTTAATACCTTCCATTTGATACCCATGCCATACAAACACATTCCAGGGTTACCCTAGGTTCATTTTCCTACATGGGGAGTTACACCCGAACTTAGAATTCCTTACATGTTTAGTATTGCGCTTAAAATGTACATAACCTCGTACCATACGAAAACTAACACTTTTTGATGAGAAAAAAGATTAGTGTTTATTCGATCCCATATGGGTACAAAGGGGATAAATCCTCTCGCTCCTGTTCGGGTATAAATTGGTACAAGTACTTCTTTGCGACTCATCCTAAACTGTACGCATTTTTTCAGGGTAGCTTTTTAAACTTCTTAGTCTATACACATTATTGCTATGAACGCACTACAAATGTATTGCTGTAGTCTATTTTAATTTGACTATGACTACGGGTAATTATATTAGTATATGACTACATCGGTCAAGGTATAGAAATTATGGTGAAGTGAACAGTTGCATCCCTTCTCTCCCTAAAACCGCTTTCCTAGGTAAGTTTAGGTTAAGAAGGCGTGCGTGGGTGTTACCCATACTTCCACTCGGAGACATTTTTGTCCATTTTGAGTGCCTTCAGTAAGTACAGGGTGGCGGCCCCTTTACCTCGTAGAGGTCCTCTCCCTGATGAACCCAAGAAGAAGCGACACGTCCACCTTTCCAACCTCTGCCAGGCTGTCGAAGAAGCGTGAGCCCAGAAATCTGAGCCTTCTCCTTTGAAGCGCCGGACATCGGCAGAGAGAGTCGTAGATCGACTACTTTTCCTCCTGATCCTGCCAGCTTCTGCAGAGGGAGCTTGTTGGTATTCGCCACCGTCGGAGCATTGGTGCGATGGCACAATGACCTGTGATGTCCGTTGCCCTGTTCTCATATTCGTCGATTCTCCTTAGGAGACAACTCAGCGGCGGTCGGCCGAAGCTGTCCACCTCAATTATATCTAAGTCGGAACCTTTCCTAGCAATCTCATCCGCGAGTTCATTCCCTTCAATGCCGCTGTGCCCAGGGACCCAACAAAGGGAGACATATAGATGACTTATAGAAGACAGAGAGGCTCTACACTTCCGCACGATGTCCGATTTTATCATGTTGGGCCCTAATGCCCTTAAGGCGGCTTGGCTGGCAACAAAGATTGTTACGTCTGTGTTGGAGAACGCGCTATCTTGGAGCAGCTTTCCTGCCCTGTCTATGACATAGACCTCGGCTTGGAATACACTTCATGCATCAGGAAGTCGGAATGATTGGCTTAGCGGTAGATGTGTCGAGTACATCCCAGCTCCAGTTTCCTTTTCCATTTTCGAGCCGTCGGTGTATATTGTGATGCACCTGCCGTTGTATAGGCCTACTTCCCATTCCTCCCTTGAAGGATGTCGTATGTTCTGAATCTGAAAGTCCAAAACTCCTCTGATGTGGCCTGTTTTGGATATTAGGTCGGTTATTATTCCTTTTAATTGCCCCTTCGTCATATCGTCCAGAATCGTCGCGTTTTCACGTTTAGATGTTTTCCACATGTTGGATTCTCTTAGTCGTAGAGCTCCTCTAGCGGCTAATCCCTGCACGAAGACTTGTAGAGGTGTCAAGTGAAAGATTATATTTAGCGCTTCCTGATGTGCACTGCTCACGGCGCCTGGCATTCCCAGGCATGCCAGCCTTTGAACCTTACCGATCCTCTGTTGATTACTCTTTTTGTCTAGCGCCTTCCACCAGACCAGAGCTCCATATGTTAGTATCGGTCGAATGACTTTGCTGTACATGACATGTGGTGCCAGTCCCCAATTCCGCCCAAAAGCCCTTTTGCAGGCGTAGTATGCTGCTAGAGGTTTCTTTGATCTCATCCCAATGTTCCTTCTCCAGATTAATTGGGACTGGAGTATAACTCCAAGATATTTCGCTTCCGAAAATAGGTTTAACGTTGTGCAGTTTAGCCTCGGTAAGTTAAAGGAGGGTATCTCTGTCTGCCGATGGCGAAATGTCGCAAAGTGCCGATTCCATGAGTTCGCTGATAGTTGGCAAGAATTTTCCTGTGATCAGAAACACTAAGTCATCGGCGTACGCAATTACCTTTCTTCCTTTTCTCCTACAGATTTCAAGAATTTCGTTGACCACCAGTATCCAGCCTGCCGCTAGTGGTCACTTTGCCAATAGAGACCGTTTTCCTAAGTCGTTATTACTTTGGTTCATCCAGACGTCGAACATCCCAAATTTCATATTTATAATATATGTATGCACGACTCTAGGTTTATATAGATGTTAGTCTAAAAGATTATGTCTTCTGGTTACTTACGGGACAATTTAGGTATCATCCCGGGACCACTTCCCTACTCCCGGTAATTTAAGGAACTTTTTCGGGCCTATTTCCAATTTTTCTGGGACTATTTCGGGACCGTTTAGAGACTGTGTTCGAGATCTTCTTGGGGCTGTTTCGGATCCGTTTATGGATTGTTTTCGCAATAACATCATCGAAATTTCTTGGAAACTACCCTGCAGTCAAAAGCCAAAGTAGTCAGCAAACTTCCTAGTTAATTTACTATAATTTTTGTAGGGTTATTATACTAGTCAGCTTTTGAATAGTTCAGTGACCATAACTTTCTGGTGTTATTCATACTAGTTAGTATTTGAATAATTTATTGGACTAGAATTTCGTCAGTCGGACTCGAGAAAATGCGCGAGTGCTTTCTGGAGCCAATTTGCAATGCATACTTCAGTTGACAATGCTAGATATCGTCCAAATCAACGGGCACATAAACACAAGCATGACGAGTCGACCCTCACCGTTACCTCAAGAGAGGTTAAAGAAGCCATTGAAAAGGCCAAGCCTTCCATATCAATAGTCCCAGAGGGAAAACCTATGCCAATGCGAAAACACCTTGGTCATGAGGGCATCAGCAGCCTAACACATTTTTTCTACTTGCAGTTAGGTCGTTCTCGGTTAAAAGCTTTTGCCATTCCAGAATAACAGAGAAAGACCGGAAACCCAGCCAGTATCTAACCAGTATCTATTATCACGTTATGATTCCCTCAGTTAAATGAAATTCTTCGGTTATCCAACCACCAGCATGACTTCCGTAAAGTGCATACCTCTACCACCATTCTGAACTTCATTAACCCTCATCATAGGACAGTGCTAGTGCAGTTTGGCCTCTTTTGACATAGTCAACCACGACTGGTTCGTCCCTTCTCCGTTAGATTGATAGATAATTTATTGAGGATTGCACTGCGACCATTGATCAACACCTCATCTTAGCCGACTTCTATGATGAACCCTAGCAGTTCTCTTGGCTTGAAGGATTTAACACTGAGCCCATAAACTTAGCCTTGCATCTTGAGATTGCGTCACATTACAGGAGGATATGGTCCGCCGTCTCCGCTGATTGATCACAAAATCGGCATATGTTACTTTTTAGTTTGTATATATAAGTACTTACTTACTTACTTACTTCATTGGCTCTTAACCGTTTAAACGGATATGGCCGTCCAACAAGGCGCGCCAGTCCCTCCTTCTCTCTGCCAATCGGCGCCAATTAGTCATAACACTGCTTCCATAGGCGGGTTCCGATAGAAACACTTTCTTGGCCGGAGCGTCATCTTTCATTCGCATAACATGGCCTAGCCAGAGCAGCCGCTGCGTTTTAATGTGCTGGACTATATTGATGTCTGCGTATAGCTCGTACAGCTCATCGTTAAATTTTCTTCGGTACTCACCATCGCCACCACGTAGAGGTCCATAAACCTCTAGACGAACTTTTCTCTCGAATACTCCCAGAGCCGTTTCATCTGATGTTGTCATGGTCCATGCTTCTGCATCATATAGCAGGACGCGAACGTTAAGTGACTTGTAGAGTATGATTTTCGTTTGCCGAGAGAGGAATTTACTTTTCAATTGCCTACCTAGTCCAAAGTAGCATTTATTGGCAAGAGTGATTCCCCGCTGGATTTCAGAGCTGATGTTGTTGATAGTGTTGATGCTGGTTCCCAAATGAACGAAGTCTTTTACTATTTCGAAATTATGGCTACCAACAGTAGCGTGGTTGCCAGGGCGCATATGCGCTGACTCTTTGCTCGATGACAGCAGGTACTTCGTTTTGTCCTCATTCACCATCAAACCCATATTTACCGCTTCCTTTTCCAGTTTGAAGTAAGCAGAACTAACGGCGCGGGTGTTTAGGCCGATGATATCAATGTCATCAGCATATGCCAGTAATTACACGCTTTTATAGAATATTTTTCCAGTGCGGTTAAGTTCTGCAGCTAGTATAATTTTCTCCAGCATCAAATTAAACAAATCGCACGATAGGGGGTCACCCTGTCTGAAACCTCGTTTAGTTTCGAACGGCTCGGAGAGGTCCTTCCCAATTCTGACTGAGCTGATGGTGTTGCTCAACGTCATTTTGCACAGCTGTATAAGTTTTGCGGGGAAACCAAATTCAGACATAGCGGCATATAGGTAGCTCCTTTTCGTGCTGTCGAAGGAGGCTTTAAAATCAACGAAGAGGTGATGTGTGTCGATTCTTGTTTCGCGGGTTTTTTCCAAGATTTGGCGCATTGTGAAAATCCGGTCGATGTTAGATTTACCAGGTCTGAAGCCGCACTGATAAGGTCCAATCACCCGATTCACTGTGGGCTTCAATCTTTCGCACAATACACTTGACAGGACCTTATATGCGATATTAAGAAGGCTGATTCGACGATAGTTGGTGCAGTTTGCAGTATCCCCTTCTTGTGGACTGGGCAAAGAACACTTAGATTCCAATCGTCGGGGATGCACTCGTCCGCCCATATTTATGTACGCATTTTTATTAAAATTTATTCCAAAGTATAATGTATTGAAGTGAAAAATTTTAAAGTTGTATATATATACATACTTTATATATATATATGAAATATAATGAATAAAATGAATTTTAGGTAATTTATCAATTTTCAAGTAATATTTCAACCCGCCTGGGACTAGCAGGATGCTGATGCAAACATCTACAACTGGTGTTACAATGATGCATAGACTGAGTAGTATGCGAACTGGTATGTTGATCTTGAATACACTAACTAGTGTTATAATATTGATGTATATAATAACTAGTATACCATATGGTATAATGCTGGCGCAAAGGGTGACTGGTATGTTAATTGGTATGACCCTGATTGATATGCTGAATAATATGACATCTGGTACGATGTTGGTGTATATAATGACTAGTTTGTCAATTGGTATGATGCTGATCCAGAACAACGCCGTGTTAAAAATACCAGTTGATAATATGGAAAAATTGCAGAACTCATACTAGTTGGTATTTTTGGCAAACTAGTATTCTTCTAGTATACAACTAGTTGGTTTGACTGCAGGGTAACTTCAAATAGTTTCAAGATTGTTTTCGAAAGTATTTCACGATTGTTTAGGGAATCATATCGGAAGAACTGCAATCGAATATTTTTTAACTACCGCCGGATCTATTTGTTCTTTTCGAAACTATTTCAAGATCATAAAAAAAAAGTATTTCAGGGGAGTATTGGATTCTACTTATTTAAAAACTCCACTATATCCTTCCTTCTGTTTATCACCTTGATTTATGTTGGGACTATTTAAAAATTATTTTCTGGATCATCTCGTTACTTTTTTAAGATCATATCTTGGCATAACGTGCGGACTAAGACGCGGTTTTAGGCTAGTTTTACGAATATGTGAAAGATGAACAGACGTTTAATTTCACAACAAATTAACGCCTTATTAACACTTAACGAAAGATATTGATTATGTCAGCCCATTTAAGTTCGAACAGTGTTGTTGCACAGAATTTCTTGAGAAGTGAACAACTCAATTTTTTTGGCAGTAAACAAGAGAAACTATTAACAGTTTAGAAACAGATAAAACTAGTTAAGTGTACCATGCGTACTTTTCTGTATTTATTCATTAAAAAAACAGTCATTGTAAAAATATCAATTTGATAACACAACTCAACTGTGCAAATATACATTTATATAAATAAACAATTATTAGGAAATTTTTGTTTTTAAAAAGTGTAGCAAAATGTTTATTCAAAGCAGCGTTCATTTCATTTCGCTGGTATATGCGTCAATATGAATCTGTTTGTTTAACTAATTAAAATTTTCCATTATAGTTATTAATCAAATAGGCTTATTAGGCTCCTATAACAGAAAATTTATATGGGAAGGCCATTATAAATGCTGGGTTCAACCCACGGGCAGGATAACATCAAAAATGAAGAACAAGTTTTTTAATTAGAAAGAAGTTTTTCTACCTCTCCATACACTCCGAATGCATTTCTGCCATGAAAAGCTCCTCAGCGAAAATTCATCTGCCTTGCAGATGCCATTCCGGGTCGGCGTAAATGCATGTATCTGTCGGCCCGCCAATTTGTGGGAAAAATTATAAGAACCACGACGCAAATTGGAAGATAAACTCGACCTAAATTCTCTTCGGAGGTTATCGCGTATTGCATTTATTTATTTATTTTATTATAATGGACCGAGTGAAAACAAACAAAAATTTTTATTATGTAGCCTTGACTTTAATAAAGATACATATTTTGTTGTTATTTAAAATTCCTGAAATTTTGACTAAAAGGTGTTTGCTTATTTTTTATTCACATTGCTGTTGTTGTTGTAGCGATTAGGTTACTCCCCGAAGGCTTTTGGGGAGTGTTATCGATGTGATGGTCATTTGTCGGATACAGATCCGATACGCTCCGGTAACACAGCACCATCAAGGTGCTGGCCTTTTAAGCCCGTTTCTATTCTCTTTGTACTTAAATGACCTAAATGACTACTTGTGCGGGGGTGTCAATGTTAATAAAATTATTTTGGATGTGCTTATGTACGCATATGATCTGGTCTTGCTTGCGGAATCACCTGAACAGCTACAAGAAATGATAAACTCCCTTCACAACTATTGTAGTCAATGGGCACTAACTGCAAACTTGAGCAAGTCAAAAATCATGGTATTTAGGAAAGGTGGTAAAGCCCCAGCCCATGGATATAGATCTACGTTAGCGAGGTTATTGAAGTAGTTAACGAATTCAAATACTTTGGTGCACTTCTCACTTGTCAACTATCTTTTAATAAACATTTGGGTCAAAGTTGGTGGATGCTAAAAACGCAATTAACGCAATGTGACTGAGCTATGTTAATAACCCTCGCACTTGATTGTCACAGAAAATAAAAACTTTCGAAGTCCATTATATTTTATGGCGCGCATGTATGGGGGGTCAACGAATTCGACCAAGTCGAGAAACTTCTTATATTTTTCATAAAGAAACTGATCTTCCTTCCCCATAATACGCCAAACTATATGTGGCATCTGGAAACAGACTTGCAGCCCCTGTTTACATACGCTTCGACGGTACATGCTCTATATCACTTATTGCTTTAGCCTATCATGAAAGATTTTCGCGTATTCTAGGAAACTGCCAACCTGGGGTATTCTTCGATAAGCACTTGGAAAGAACTTGCTAACTCCGTCATTCTACCTTTCATTACGCCATCTGCTAATATACAGACCTTCATTTCCTCGCTCTTAGAAGTTTGAAATTTCAAGTCTCTAGCTCAACGAGAAGTTGCTTAAAAGCTGGCTTCAAATGTCTTTTCAATTCTATCGGTTAACAAAATTTAACAATAACAACCATATATGAACTAATAAACTGGAAGCGACGCTCAAAACATATTTATCAACAACAGGTTAGCTGTTGTTGTATGGCGAGAGAACATACAAAGGTGGTAGGACAGAACACCAACGAATGAGACTCAGCATTGCTTGTAGCTATTTTTGATGAGTTGTCTGTAGGCTTGTGCACAGTGGTCCGTATCACTCTTAAAATTCATACGTATATCCGTAGGAGTATTTATAATGTGCAAGATCTCCGGAATGAAGCGCTTATTATAATGCTTTTCTTTTTCTAATATCGCTACATTTTCTAAATCTGGATAGTGTCCCGTGGTCCTACAATGTTGTGTTAAAGCCGTTTTGTTGTCATTAGGGTGGTCACGATTTTTTAAATTCGATTTGTGGGCGTAAAGCACGATAAAGGAATCATTATAAACACTTCCAAAAATTTTATAAAACGATAACTTTAAATCAGTGATCAAAAGTGGCTTTGATGTGTATAAATTCATAAACAAATGATTTAAAAATCAAACGTGAAGCAGCAAAAAAACCAAAACAAAACAAGTAAGGAAGTCTAAGTGTGGGTGAAACCGAACATTACATACCCAGCTGTACACTTGAAATGCTGTTGTTGTTTGTTTTGTGTGGTTAATAGTGTTACAAGGCTGCGCAATATTACATATACATATGGCTCTATTCTGAAATAATTTTTCTTCGAGTTGTGGCTCCCGAAACATAGAAATTTGCTTAGTCATAAAAGGGGCGGTGCCACATCCCATTTTCTAAATTTGAAGTTTTTACTATTTATTGTTATAAATCCACTTGGGAAATGAAACACTATTGATATAAAGCTCTTTTTTGCAAAGATATAGCGTATTTTATTCGTCCACGACCCTTTTAAAAATCTTTTATATAAAAGTGGGCGTGGTCCTTAACTGATTTCGTTAGTTTTTCTTCAAAGCATTCCTTGTAGTAAAGGCAACCTCTCTGCCGAATTTTGTTACTATAGGTTTAACGGTTTTTGATTTATGATTAATATTATTTTTAAAATTGATTTTATCACAAGTGGGCAGTGCCACGTCCATTTTAAAAAAAATGTTTAAATTTTTATCAAGAGTATCAATATAAGTCCACGCGCCAAATTTCAACATTCTAGGTGTATTATTTACTAAATAATTAGATTTTTGTGTTTTCCAAAATGTTATATATATAAAAAGTGGGCGCGGTTATCATCCGATTTCGCTCAGTTTCAATACCAATCTATTCTGGATCCAGATAAGCTCATGTGCTAAGTTTGGCTAACGTGTTAACGGACAGACGGACGGACGGGCATGGCTCAATGAAATTTTTTTTCAATACTGATGATTTTGATATATGGAAGTCTATATCTATCTCGATTCCTATATACCTGCACAACCAACCGTTATCCAATCAAAGTTAATATACTCTGTGTGCAAAACACGCTGTGTATAATAATTTTTTTAAGATAAAATAGTGTTTAAGTTGGCTACAATGGACTTAAAATGGTGTTTAATGTAGAAGCATGTTAAGACCAATAAAATTCTATTTCAATTTGACCATGACTACGGGCAATTATATTAGTATATGACCACATAGGTCAAGGTTTAGAATTTAAGGTGAAGTGAACAGTTTCATCCCCTATCTTTCCTAAAACCCTTTTCCTAAGTCGTTATTACTTTGGTTCATCCAGACATCGAACATCCCAAATTTCACATTTATAATATAAGTATGCACGGTTCAAGGTTTATATAGTATATTAGTCTAAAAGATTGTGTCTTCTAGTTACTTACAGGACAACTTCGGTATCATTCCGGGACCATTTCCCTACTCCCGATATTACATCAAGACTGTTTGGGATATTTTCCAGGATGAAATCGGAACTATTTTGGCCCGTTCGAAACCATGTGTGGAATCTTTTCGGGACTATTTTTAGAATACCTCAGGATTATCTTGGGAATTTGTTCCAAATGGCCTCAGAACTGTTTATACATTAGATACTTTGAGACTATTAAGGACCGTTTATGAAGAACATTTTCGGGAACATTTGGACTATTTCGGGACCGTTTAGAGACTGTGTTCGAGATCTCCCTGGTTCTGTTTCGAATCCTTTTGTGGATTGTTTTCGTAATAATATTGTCGACCCTTTATGGAAACTAACTCCATAGAGTTTCAAGATTTTGTTCGAAAGTATTTCACGATTTTTTAGGGAATCATATCGGAAGAGCTTCCACCGAATATTTTTTAACTATCGCCGGATCTGTTCGTTGTTTTCGGAACTATTTCAGGGTCATAAAAAAAGTATTTCGGGGGAGTATTGGATCCTCCTTATTTAAAAACTCCTCTATGTTCTTCCTTCTGTTTATCACCGTGTGCTTATCACCGCGACCGCGAGCATTTCGCGATTTGTTGGGACTATTTAAATATTATTTTCTGGACGACCTCGTTACTTTTTTCAAGATCAAATCTTGGCATATCGTGCAGATTGGCACGCGGTTTTAGCCTAGTTTTACGAATATTTGAAAGATGAACCGACGTTTAAATCCACAACAAATCAACGCCTTATTAACACTTAACGAAAGATATTGATTATGTCAATCCATTTAAGTTCGAGCAGTGTTATTGTACAGAAATTCGTAAGACGTGAACAACTGTAGTTTTTTGGCAGTAAACAATAGAAACTGTTAGCAGTTTAGAAACAGATAAAACTAGTTAGGTGTTCCGTTTGCAGGGCCGGACTAACAAGTAGGCAGAATAGGCAGTTGCCTTCTAAAATTTTCTTACAAACATAAAATTCTAGAGAATGAAAGAAATATATAATCAGAACGCAAAATAATTTTTGTTCAAATAAATAAAACTCAATTTGCCGCATTCAAAAAGCGACGACCGACGAACTAGACAAGGTTCCTAACAAGGACATTTCCGGCTCATTTGAAAAATTTTATTAGCGTGCGAAGAAGTGTATCGAAGTGAAAGGAAAGTATATTGAATAATAAAAAAGAATTATCCCAAATGTTCACTGGTTGTTTCTATTTTGAAAAATTTCGGTTATTTTGGAACAGAGGGTGTAGAAGTCTTCAACTCTAATTTGACCGCTATGCCTTCAGTTAGTAAAGGGCCCATTAATGATACTTAACACAGACTTGACTTGGCGTATACTTGGCAACATAGCCACGATTATGCTCCACTTAGCGCATACAATCTGGCATCATAATCAATAAATGTCAATTTGTATGACAAAATGGTAAAAATGGAAACAACCAAATGGCATCTCAAAATATAAACGTCACTTAGAACTTACATAGAAAATCAAACTTCTAAGTCAAGTGTTGCTAAGTTTTGAGTAATCAGTAACATGCAATGTTCATTTAACAGAACTGTAAGTGATAGTTCTCAAGTGAAGTCAAGTCTATGCTAAGTATCAGTAATGGTCCCTTTAGTCATTGCAAAGTGAAAAAGCAGATTTGCGGACGTGTGTTTTTATGTACGAATCGTTAGAAGAGAGTTTAGTTTCATTCCGTGAAAAATTCAATTATTGCGAGGAAAATACAAAACAATTTTACCTGGTGTAAGTTATACAGAAATCGTAAAACGTACTCGTCGTAGAAGAAAAAAACAACCTAATGATGGAAATGCTCCAGAGTAGAATTTTCGCCTCGCGATGATTTTAGGACAAAAGTTTTCCTCGAAATCATCGACAATCTTCACAGTGAAATCAAACGACGTGCGAAAGTGTGTATGGAAGTTTCAGAGAGATTTTCATTTCTCATCAACCTTTCTCTAAGTGATGGAGACCTCCACGAAGCTATAAATAACTTAGTTATTTTTTATTCTAAAGATTTGGATAATTTTTCATTGAAATTAAACAATTCCAAAGGTACGCGAACTCCAGATACACTGATGCACAAAAAACGCATAGTCATTTGTATAAGATTCTATTGGAAGATCAATTAGCCGATTTATTTCCTAACACAGAATTAGCTCTTCGGATTTTTTTAACATTAATGATCACATTCTGTCGCACGATCCATCTCGCAATTAAAAAGAATCAAAGCTGTTGAAAGAGCTACAACGCGACAAGAGCGACTCGAGATGTTAGGTATACTTTGCATTGAGTCAGATTTATTGAAAAAAATCGATATTGATGATATAATTGATGAATTTACCGAAAACAAATGTAGAAAACGACATGTTTAAATTGTATTTAGTAATTATATTGATGTTATTACGTTGTGAAAATAACATTCTTATGAAAGATATAAGTTTATATTTTTTAATCGAAAAAAGGGAACGGACGTGAAAAAAGGGCCCCCAAATTGAGGGTTGCCTATGTCCTCATTGAGGGTTAATGCGGCCCTAACCGTTTGTACTTTTCTGTATTTATTGACTAAAAACACGGTAATTGTTCGCATATCAATTTGATAACACAATTCAACATTGCAAATATAAATTTATATAAATAAACAATTACTAGGAAATTTTTGTTTTGAAAAAGTATAGCAAAATGTTTTGTCAAAGCCGCGTTCATTTCATTTCGCTGGTATATGCGTCAACATGAATCTGTTTGTTTAACTAATTAAAACTTCCCATTATAGTTATTAATTAAATAGACTTATTAGGCTCCTATAACAGAAAATTTATATGAAAATGTCAATATAAACGCTAATTAGCTTTTTGTATTTGCCATAAATAATATTTTAATTTCAACAGGCGGCCGCCGTGGTGTTATGGTAGCATGCTCTGCCTACCACACCGTGGGGCCTGGGTTCAACTCCTGGACAGAGTAACAACAAAAATGAAGAACAAAGTTATTTAATTAGAAAAAAGTTTTTCTAATCGGCGTCACCTCTCGGAAGTGTTTAGCATATACTCCGAATATATTTCTACCATGAAAGGCTACTCAGTGAAAACTCATCTGTCTTGCAGATGCCGTTCAGAGTCGGCATAAAAGCATGTAGGTGTCGTCCCGCCAAATTGTAGGATAAACTAAAAGTAGCACGACGCAAATTGGAAGATAAGCTCGGCCTAAAATCTCTTCGGAGGTTATCGCGCCTTGCATATAATGGACCGAGTGAAAACAAACAAGATTTTTTATTGTGTATTGACTTTAATTAAGATGTATTGTTGTTATTTAAATACCCTGAAATTTTGACTGAAGGGTTTTTGCTCAATTAGGTATAAATAGCACCCACAAAATTAATCTCGGTGTAGTTTATACTTAAAAAGTGAAGCAAAAGTTGTTAACTTGAAATGAATTCACGCAATATTTTCGCGATTCTTTTTGTCGTTCTACGTTGCCTCTTATCATATACGAATGCGCATTTTCGCGTTATAAATGGAAAAACTATAGCAATAAAAGAGAGCGCACATTCGGTATCAATACATCATTGTTCCGAGTATCAATGCACTGGTTCGTTAATCTCTAAGAATTCGGTTGTTACAGTTGCGGACTGCGTAGTTGACGGAAATATCCTAGATTACGAAGTGTTTGCTGGTGTAGACCGCTTACACAAAATAGACAGAAGTATGCTTCAACGAAAACAAGTGAAAAGTAGAAGTTGTTATCCTAATTGTAAGAGGAATTACTTTTATATAGCCGTGGTTAAAGTATATCAAGATTTTGTATTGCGGGATAATGTAGTAATGCCTGTAAAGCTTTGCGATACCGCATTAGAACCAGGCATGGACGTGGAAGTTAGTGGATGGGGCTCGACAGATACAAGTAAATCTTTTCCTCAATCTTATCTCCACACTACTACAATGCGTGTAATACAAACAGATCAATGCCGGAACCATTATACAAAAGAGTCATCGCTTTTTCTACCAGACAATATCATTTGTACTGGATGTAGTGAAAGTAAACTGGGTTATGGAGATGATGGAGCAGGGGCACTTTTCAATAAAAAACTTTGTGCGGTGGCACACTATTATGCTGTTGGGCTCGATAAACCGCATTTATTTACGAATTTAACAGATACAAGAGTTAGAGAATTTTTAAGACCCCATATAAACAATAAACAATCAACATCTTAAAGGGTGTTTTTATAAATTCACTGTTGAGTGTAATATCACCCTTACTCGACAGAGCACCGAATTTCGAAACATTTTTAGAGAGGTCGTTTTCGAAACAACAGTTGAGATATGGTGACATTCCACTCAGGAGTCGAACTGGCGATATATGTTTTATATACATAATAATACAAACAACAAATAAAAATAGAATTTTATGATTGCGAGTAAATAAATATTTTTGATTGTATGCAATGAAAGTGGTAAGTATGTAAATGCCTTAAATTGTGAGACCAAAGTTTGTGCACCACTGTAAAGTTCCCTCGGGTATGAATAGATCATGAGATAAAAAGAAACTTGCGGAACAACTACTTTGAGACCCTGGCAAACTCCGCGTAAAACAGCTGATCCAACCAACTCTATGGAAATCAACGTAACTGGTTATTGAAGTCATATAATAACGCCTTAGTCATAACGATACCATAGCCAACCAATTAGTTTTTGGTTTTCATCCATACCCATAATATATAAATTTTTGTGCTGGCAAATTTATTCACATGTTGGAGATTAGATTTTTCGTATCGAAATTTTTTACGTTTTTTATTTCATGAAGTTATCGCATATTTTAGGTTAATGCACCAATAACCAATGCCAATATACATATACCTATGATTAAGTCAAAATATGTTTACGAATTGGGCGTTATGAATATGGAAAGTTTTCCAGGGCTTTAAAGAGCTGTTATTTTAACAAAATATGGATGTCGCGCCGATAAAACTGTTTTGAAAGACCTCAGAAATCGGAGACACTTTAAAAAAAATTGGCGCGGATTACCTCCGAGGAGATGTAGGCCTAAACTTCGCTTTCAATTTACGTTGTGCTAATTTTTAGTTTTTCCTACAAAACGGAGGGACGGGACCTACATGTTTAATGCCGACAGAAATACACTCGGAGTGTTTGCAAAACTACTGCCAAGGGGCGACCCCGCTTAGAAGAACTTGTTTTCTAATTGAAACCGCCTTGCGCGGTACTTTAACGCAAGACCTTCAGTGTGTTTGGCGAAGCACGCTACCACCATCCCAGAGAACACAGGATCTAAAGCTAGAGAAATATTGTGATTTTATATTATAACTCTAATGATGTTCTTTAGTGCATCTCTTATCGAAAATTAAGTCAGAGTTAGGTTAGGTTGAACTGGCCGGTCCATGAGGACCTCACATAGACTGAATAAGTCCGTAGTGTTACCAGATGTTTGTTTGAACGACCAAACTGAAAATCCCAATCAAAAACCAGGACCTATGTTATAAAATAACTCCGTCCTCTTGGAAAATACTAGAAGCTTACTAGGACTTAACAAACTTGCTGCTTCTAGATCTGACAACTGTATCACTCCTAATAGCTGGAGTCTTAGCCTGGCAAGTGCAGGGCACGAGCACAGTTTGTGCTCAATCGTTTCCTCCTCCAACCCACACTTCCTACATCTGCTATCACTGATCAAGCCTAATTTAAAGGCAGGTGACACCAGAAGGCAGTGTCCAATCAGAATACCCGTCATGAGTCTACAGTCCTCTCTTTTCAATGATAGAAGCAACTTTGTTAGTCTAAGGTTGTAAGACCTGAACATAATCTTTGACACTTTACAGCCCGCGCTTGAACCCACGCCTTTCCTACTTGGTCGATCATGTGCACCTCTCGCCTTCGCTTAATTTCGCCCAGTCTAATTGGGCCGTCTACGGAGCAAGCTTCAAGGGATGCGCCCTTTTTAGCTAATTCATCCGCTTCTTCATTCCCATCTATTCCCATATACCCTAGATGTATGCTTCTCCCTGTCCCGATTATCTCCAGGGACTGCTTACACTCTAACACGCATTTAGATGCTGTGGTATGCGAGATTATTGCCTTAATTGCTGCTTCACTGTCAATATCAAAGTTAGCACGGTTGCAGCTTGGGCTATTTTCTTCCAGGGTTTCTACTACTTTGGTTTCGGCTACTATTTCCGCTTGGAAAACGCTACAGTAATCCGCCAGCCTGTAGGATCTGTTTATTTCCGCATCAGCACAGTATACCGCAGACCCTACTCTTTGCACCACTTTGGAACCATCTGTGTACACATGTATCGCCTCGTCCGCAATTTGAGCACCCTTGCGCCAACCGTCTTCCTCTATTGTGGCCTTAAGATCGCCCTCGAAGCGTAGATAGGGAATCAGGTAGTCTGTTCGTCTTATGATTGATGACGCTATACTACTATGGCCGTATGGTTGTCGCTCAAGCTGCCCCGAGGCACCGAGCCTGGTTGCAGTTATTAACGTTATGTTCTTTGCTACCAGGTCTACAGGTGGAATGAGCAGAATGGCATACAGTGCCACTGTCGGGGTTGTTTTCAGGGCTCCCGTAATGCTAAGCATTGATAGTCTGCATACGCTCTCTAATTTTTTGAGGTAGATTGCTTTTTGTGTAGCTTTCCACCAAACAAGAACTCCATAGTATAGGATAGGGCTTACAATCGCTGTAAAAACCCAATGAGAAAGAGAGGGCGATAAGCTCCACGTACACCCCAACATTCTTTTACATGCATAAAGTGCCGTTGAAGCCTTCTTTACCCTCTCCTCCACGTTGAGCTTCCATGACAGCTTACTCTCTGGGATGATTCCTAGATACTTTGAGCAAGGTTTCCCCTGTAGGGTCACCCCTCCTAACTTCAAAGAGCTAATCGTTGGAAGGCACTTTCCACTTATGAAATTTCCAACGTCATCCGCGTAAGCTGTAAGTTTTACGGGTCCCCATTGTGATGTAATCTTCCTGCAATTTAACATGCAGCCGATCCAACTGGTTAAGGCTGGATGTACTTTAATGTAATTAAGACCGTCCATAATCGCCCATTTAGAAACATTATTGAAAGCCCCGGCAATATCTAAGAAGACTCCTAGAGCATAATCCATATACTCCAGGGCTTTCTCTACGCTTATTGCCACCCTATGCAATGCAGTGTCTACCGACTTCCTTTTGGTGTACGCATGTTGTGTTGTGGAGAGCAGATTTTCATCCACGTTGGACTTTATGTACACATCTATCAGCATCTCAAAGGTTTTGAGCAGAAATGATGTTAAGCTAATGGGTCTATAATCTTTGGGATACACGTGACCAATCTTCCCCGCCTTTGGTAGGAAAGCTACACGAGCAGTTCTCCCAGAGTGCGGTACATGATCCAGTCTTATGCACCCATCGAATATTATTTTAAGTCATTCAACGACCGCCCTACTTGAAATTTGTAGCATGGCCGGGAATGTACCATCTGTGCCCGGCGATTTAAACTTAGAAAACATCTTCACTGCCCACTCGATCTTGGTATCCGTCACCAAGCCCGGCACTACCCGCTCCGTGATCGAAATGTGAGTGCTGTCTGCTGGCGCTTCTAAACCGTCTCCCGATGGGAGATGTGTATCGAGAAGCACCTCAAGAGATTCCTCACTATTACGTGACCATTCCCCATTCTCTTTGTTTATAAGTCCCTAGACTATATTTCCCCTTGCTAGGACTTTTCTCAACCGTGATGTTTCGCAGGAGCACTCTATGTCCGTACAGAAACTCTTCCATGAGATTCTCTTCGCCCAGGAAATTTCACGTTTGTAGATCCTCAGTAGATCCCTGTACTTCTCCCGACATGCTTAGCTTTCCCGTCTTATTAGAAGACTCAGCTCATTGCTCCACCATGGCGGCTTTGTTTTTCCTCTGAATCTTCTTAGAGGGCAAGCTTTGTTATTCGCAGTCATAAGCGTCCTTGTTAGGAATTCATTAGACTCCTCTAGTTCTTCCCCATTGCCAACTTCTTTTGGTTGTCCCAGTTTCGTTTCTACCTGTTTCTGGAATTTAGTCCAGTTTATTGATATAGGGCTTCTATAGATTCCTCCCTACTCTACCCTCTTTAGAGGGATGCTGAAGCTGATATACGCATGGTTGGAGAAGGATGGTCTATCAAGAACCATCCAATCATACCCTGATATATCACGTTCGGAGCTTAATGTATTATCCAAAACATTACTAGATGTTGGACCAATGTATGTAGGGACATTTCCCCTGTTGGCTATCTGCGAATTGGTTTGCAGGATGTAACAAAATAGAGATTCACCTCTCTCGTTCGTATCTGCTCCTCCCCACGATTTGTGGTGCGCATTTGCATCCGCGCCTATGACCAACCGCCCTTTGCGCCCTTCGTCCTGTACTAGGCTCTTGCACTCCATCGGTGGAACCTCCGCAGCATGGGCCATGTAGAAGGATGCCAGGATAAGTGCCTGCTTACTCATTTGCTCAACGGCCACCACTACGAGGTCCTCAGTAGTGTAATTAGGCATCATATATGAATGCAGCTGTTTCCTTACCATTACTAAAGCTCGCACCCGTCCTTCCGTTTGCGCATAGTAAACGCCAAATCCGCGCGCGCTAAGTCCACAAACCTTTCCTCACGATGAGAGCCATGGCTCCTGGATCAGCGCCACGTCAAACGAACCCTCCTCAAGGGTTAGGAGGAGTTCGCTCGACGCGACTTTACTGTGTTGGAGGTTTATCTGTAGGACTCGCAGCACTATTGGGCTGTTTGTCCCTCTCCAGCACCTTCGTCGTGATTTCGTCGTCCTCCCCTTTCCCTTTTGGTTTAGAATGTTCGAAGCCCCCTTCAGCCTCTTGTAACTGTTGTGCGGGGTGTTCCTTTGTGCGACTCACAGCACCATCTGGCTGTTGGTCCTCTTCTAACACCTTCGTGGTGACGTCGGCTACCTCCACCTGTCTTTTTTCCCTTAAGCTTTTGAGGTCCTTTTCGACTTCGCCCACTTCCAGTGTATTAGGATTTTTATCCTCGGTACTTCTTTTCCTGAGTCGCATATAAATTTTGCTTGTACCAAAGGACATTTTTCCAAGCTGCGTGTACAATATATCCTCCGCTTGCTTGTTTATTTGGAAGATGTAGAACTGATTTCCGTAGGCCCAGATACAGTAAGTAACTTCCAATCCTGGGTCGGTATGTTCGGATTCTGATTCTGCAGAAGTCGCAGTGTATCCTCCGACTTCATCACGCATGGTATCCATACCTTAGCTTTTGGTACCGTAGGGATTTGCGCTTTATCCACCACCTCAAACCGCGCGTTCTTGCTTTGCCTTTGGAGGTTTGGAACCACTTTGCCTTGCCTTTGGAGGTTTGGAACTACTTCCTCCAGCCACCGCAAGCTCGCGATGTTATCGCACGCTATTATCTTCAAACCATTATACCATCCCCCCGAATCAAACGTTGGAAGGGGCTTACTTGGTTGTTCTCGCATCATCTTAAGCATTAAGCTAATAAGTTCCCTTTCTACAGATCTCCACCTTTCGCTAGTCGTCACAGTCAGTGACTGCTTTGCCACATCACTCATCATCTCGGGAAAAGCCGGCGTCTTAGTGTTAACTCCCTTTGGCACCTCCGACAAAGCCGGAGTCTTAGCGTTATCTCCCTTTGGTTTATCTCCTACTTCCGTAGTTGGAACTTCCCTCTGACTCGCAGCTTTCGAGGTAGTTGCTACCTCGCTTTTGGAGCCAATCTGTCTTACAGCTTTGGGTCTACTTGTCTTGTCTATGCGACTGCCCTGCCTCGCGGCTCTAGGACTTGGTCCTTTCTGCCTCTTGAAAGCAGGCTGGTCGCTTTCCGCCGAACGTTGCCTCTTCATTTTGCCATTCGACGCTTCTTCCTCCTCGTACTGGTTACAGAACCACGGGTTTGTCGCAGCAAACCTTTCGAACTGCCTTCGACCTACTTCTACCGCCTCACGGGCCCATTCCAAGCGCTTGATCTCCACTTCTGTTGGGTCGACCACTGCTCCCAAGCGTTGTACAATTGTTAGTGCTGCACGGTACTGCGAGAGAGCTCTTTTACTTCCTCTACTACGTACCCTTCTCCACTCTTCTACTCCGTTTTCATTTGTGTGCTTTTCCAACACGGAGTTCATTGAATCAGTACTACTCTGGCTGCCGAGCCTGTCGCATCGCTTAATGTGTATTCGTCGTCCTTGGCTTGCGACTCAGTCCTCCTTATTACAATTTGGTAATGAGTCGTTCTTCTTGGTCGTACGACCACCTGCCCGACAAGGCGGGCTCAGCGGTCCAGTACTATATACGGGAAAGAACCGCCAGCCACAGCAGCGCCCCTTTCTGTGGTAAGGCCATCAATACTTCCCGAGATGGCCCGGTATCGGGAAGGCTCCGTTCGAATACAGCCGAATTTATCCCCTGGCTGCAAATCGTCCAATATGCACGGTCCGCATAACACCCTGGATTAGGGGGTTGGCAGTTCTTGGTCACCGACATTCCACCACCCACCTATGAGGCGAAACGGCGTAGATGCCAGTCCTAAACAGCTCCGCCTCGTAGTAGGGCGCTATGGAGATCGGCTAAGCCCTCACACCAACGACAAGGTGCCTACCCTAGTGAGGGTTAGTCAGAGTACTTGGTTATAATTCGATTAGAGAACGATTTAAGAAACACTGAAATGCTGGTCTAGAAATTATGGTGAAGTGAATAGTTGCATCCGCTCTCCCCTAAAGCCGTTTTCCTAAATCGTTATTACTTTGGTTCATCCATATATCGAACATCCCAGATTTCACATTTATAATATACTAGCCTTTACCCGCGGCCCCATCCGCAAGGAGAAAATTAAATATATGGGCTATTCACGTTAGCCTGCTTATCAAGTTATCTGTTTAAAACAATGTTTCTGTAAAATGCATTTTATTCTTGTAATTGAGTAAAAAAAGGACTAAATGAGCTGATAACCTGATAGGATACCCAAATGATCCCGAAATTATCCAGAAAAATCCACGAAATGCCCCACGCTATCGCGGACAGATCCCGAAAACCATCTAGAAATGCCACGGAAGGGTCTCCAAAAATTCCCGGAATATTCCCAAAAAACCCGAAATGACAACGATACGATTCTAGACTTATCCATAGAACCACAAAGAAATGATGCCTGAAGGGTACTAAAATGATCCCGAAATAGTCCCGAAAAAGTTCCGAAATGACCCTGACGGGCTCCCGGACGGTTCTCAAGAACCATCCAGAAAATATCCATGAAGGGTCCCTACGGGATCCATGACGGATCGCGAAAACCATACAGAAATGATTCCGGAAGGGTCCCAAAATGATCCCGTATTAGTCCCGAAAAAGTCCTGAAATGACCACGACGGGATCCCAGACGGATTCCGAAAACTATCCAGAAATGATGGCGGAAAGGTCCTCAAATTATCCCCTAATAGTCCCGAAATGACCCTGACGGGATCTCGAACGGACTCTTAAATGACCCTGAAGGGATCCCGGACAGATATCGAAATCCATTCAGAAATGATCTTGGAAGGGCCCCAAAATAATCCCGAAATAATCTCGGAAAAGTCCAGAAATTATCCCGACGGGATCCCGCACGGATCCCAAAAACTATCCGGAAATGATGCCGGAAAGGTCCTCAAATGATCCCCTAATAGTCTCGAAATGACCGAAAACCATTCGGAAATTATGCCGGAAGGGACCCCAAATGATCCCGAATACCATACAGAAATGATGCCGGAAAATACCCCAAATGATCCCGAAAAAGTTCCGAAATGACCCCGAAGGGATCCCGGACGGATCCCGAAAACCATCCAGAAATTATGCCGAAAGGATCCCCAAATGATCCGATACCAGCCGATAAAAAGTCCCGAAATAACCCCGACGGGATCCCGGACGGATCCTCAAAACCATATAGAAATGATGCCGGAAGGTACCCCAAATGATCCCGGAATAGTCCCGAAATGACCCTGGCAGGATCCCGTACGGATCCCGAAAACCATCCAGAAATAATGCCGAAAGGCTCCCTAATTATCCCGTATTAGTCCGAAAAGGTCCAGAAATGACCCCGACGGGATTCCTGACGGATCCCAAAAAGCATCCAGAAATAATGCCGAAAGGGTCCCCAAATGATTCCCGTATTAGTCGAGAAAAAGTCCTGAAATGACCCAGTCGGGATCCCGGATGGATCCTCAAAACCATATAGAAATGATGCCGGAAGGTAGCCCAAAGGATCCCGAAATAGTCCCGAAATGACCATGACGGGATCCCGTGACGGATCCCGAAAACCATCTATAAATGGTGCCGGTAGGTACCTCAAATGATCGCGAAATAGTACCGAAATGACCCCGACAGGATCCCGGACGAATCCCGAAAACCATCTAGAAATGATGCCGGAAGGTACCCCAAATGATCCCGAAATAGTCCCGAAATGACCCCGACGGGATCCCGGACGGATCCCGAAAACCATCCAGAAATGATGCCGAAAGCTGATGCCGAAAGCGTCCCCAAATAATCCTGTATTAGTCGAGAAAAATTCCCGAAATGACCCCGACGGGATCCCGGACGGATCCTAAAAACCATATAGAAATGATGCTGGAAGGTACCCCAAAGGATCCCGAAATAGTCCCGAAATGACCCTGACGGGATCCCGGACGGATCCCGAAGACCATCTAGAAATGGGGCCGGAAGGTACCTCAAATGATCCCGAAATAGTATCGAAATGACCCTGACGGGATACCGGACGGATCCCGAAAACCATCTAGAAATGATGCCGGAAGGTACCCCAAATGATCCCGAAATGACCCCGACGGGATCCCGGACGGATCCCGAAAACCATCCAGAAATGATGACGAAAGCGCCCCAAATGATCCTGTATTAGGCGAGAAAAAGTACCGAAATTACCCCGACGGGATCCCGGCCGGATCCAGAAAACCATCTAGAAATGAAGCCGGAAGGTACCTCAAATGATCGCGAAATTGTACCGAAATGACCCCGACGGGATCCCGGACGGATCCCGAAAACCATCGAGCAATGATGCCGGAAGCTACCCCAAATGATCCCGAAATAGTCCCGAAATGACCCTGACGGGATCCCGGACGGATCCCGAAAACCATCTAGAAATGGTGCCGGAAGGTACCTCAAATGATCGCGAAATAGTACCGAAATGACCCCGACAGGATCCCGGACGAATCCCGAAAACCATCTAGAAATGGTGCCGGAAGGTACCTCAAATGATCGCGAAATAGTACCGAAATTACCCCGACGGGATCCCGGACGAATCCCAAAAACCATCTAGAAATGGTGCCGGAAGGGTCCCCAAATTATCCCATCTTAGTCGAGAAAAAGTTCCGAAATGACCCTGACGGGATCCCGGACGGATCCCGAAAACCATCTAGAAATGGTGCCGGAAGGTACCTCAAATGATCCCGAAATAGTACAGAAATGACCCTGACGGGATACCGGACAGACCCCGAAAACCATCTAGAAATGATGCCGGAAGGTACCCCAAATGATCCCGAAATAGTCCCGAAATGACCCCGACGGGATCCCGGACGGATCCCGAAAACCATCTAGAAATGGTGCCGGAAGGTACCTCAAATGATCCCGAAATAGTACCGAAATGACCCTGACCCGAAAACCATCTAGCAATGATCCCGGAAGGGTCTCGATATGACCCTAACGGGATTACAAATAGGGTGAAGCTAATTATAAAACCATGTTAATAAGGCAGCAGGCGCATTGGAGCGAATAAAAAGTTACATAGAAACATACAGGTAAAGCTAATAAAAGCGTGCTAATAAAAACAATTGATTGAGGGTGGATGGCGGGAGTAGAGGAGAGGACCACTGATCGTTCCTCCAAAATTGTCTAGATCTCGATCTGTATGTACCAGATACCAAAAACTATTGATTTAGGAGAAAATTTATATTGAGTTATAACAATTTATAGATTTTACACCAGAGGGGGAGATAAAGGGGGGCGGGCGGAGGGTGTCACTACTTACTTTGTAAGCCCTCGACTTATTTGACCCCTTGAGTATGTGATATTGGTGAAGGCCAGTATACGTAAAGTTATAATGTGTAAAAGTTATTAAAAAAATAATTGCTCGAAGGGGTCGTGGGACCCCCACCCCTCTTTCCATGTTCGAAAAAACTTTCGCTAGTAGACTATGTCTGTGACCCAAATTTCATCAAAATCCGTGTTACCATTCTGACGTGATTCAGTCGCAAAGACGAAAAAATATCATAATTAAATTATAACTGTTCGTAGGGGGCGGAGACCATGCCCCTTTTGAAATATATATAGCTAGTAGATCCTTCTAGACTATTGGCTATACGTGTGCAAAATTTCATCCAAATCGGTCCAGCCGTTCTTGCGTGATTGAGTCACAAAGACAAACGTCTGGACAAACATCCAAACATCCAAACATCTAAACATCCAAACATCCAAACTTTGCCATTTATAATATACTAGCCTTTACCCGCGGCCCCGTCCGCAAGGAGAAAATTAAATATATGGGATATTCACGTTAGCCTGCTTATCAAGTTATCTGTTTAAAAAGATGTTTCTGTCCAATATATTTTATTTTTGTAATTGAGTAAAAAAAGAACTAAATGAGCTGATAACCTGACAGGATCCCCAAATGATCCCGAAATTATCCAGAAAAATCCACGAAATGACCCCGACGCTATCGCGGACAGATCCCGAAAACCATTTAGAAATGCCACGGAAGGGTCTCCAAAAGTTCCCGGAATAGTCCCAAAAAACCCGAAATGACAACGACACGATTCTAGACTTATCCAGAGAACCACAAAGAAATGATGCCTGAAGGGTACCAAAATGATCCCGAAATAGTCCCGAAAAAGTTCCGAAATGACCCTGACGGGCTCCCGGACGGTTCTCAAAAACCATCCAGAAAATATCCAGGAAGGGTCCTTAGGGGATCCACGACGGATCGCGAAAACCATACAGAAATGATTCCGGAAGGGTCCCAAAATGATCCCGTATTAGTCCCGAAAAAGTCCTGAAATGACCCCGACGGGATCCCAGACGCATTCCGAAAACTATCCAGAAATGATGCCGGAAAGGTCCTCAAATGATCCCCTAATAGTCCCGAAATGACCCTGACGGGATCTCGAACGGACTCCTAAATGACCCTGACGGGATCCCGGACAGATCTCGAAATCCATCCAGAAATGATCTTGGAAACCCAAAATAATCCCGAAACAATATCTGAAAAGTCCAGAGATTACCCCGACGGGATCCCTCACGGATCCCAAAAACTATCCAGAAATGATGCCGGAATGTCCTCAAAAGATCCCCGAATAGTCCCGAAATGACCGAAAACCATCCAGAAATTATGCCGGAAGGGACCCCAAATGATCCCGAATACCATACAGAAATGATGCCGGAAAATACCTCAAATGATCCCCAAATAGTCCCAAAAAAGTTCCGAAATGACCCGGAAGGGATCCCGGACGGATCCCGAAAACCATCCAGAAATTATGCCGAAAGGGTCCCCTAATGATCCGATACCAGTCGATAAAAAGTCCCGAAATAACCCCGACGGGATGCCGGACGGATCCTCAAAATCATATAGAAATGATGCCGGAAGGTACCCCAAATGATCCCGAAATAGTCCCGAAATGACCCTGGCAGGATCCCGTACGGATCGCGAAAAGCATCCAGAAATAATGCCGAAAAGGTCCCCAAATCATCCCGTATTAGTCAAGAAAAAGTCCTGAATTGACCCCGTCGGGATCCCGGATGGATCCCGAAAACTATCCAGAAATGATGCCGGAAGGTATCCCGAAATAGTCCCGAAATGACCCTGACGGGATCCCGGACGGATCCCTAAAACCATCTAGAAATGGTGCCGGAAGGTATCTCAAATGATCCCGAAATAGTACCGAAATGACCCCGACGGGATCCCGGACGGATCCCGAAAACCATCTAGAAATGATGCCGGAAGGTACCCCAAATGATCCTGAAATAGTCCCGAAATGACCCTGACGGAATCCCCACCGGATCCTCAAAACCATATAGAAATGATGCCGGAAGGTACCCCAAAGGATCCCGAAATAGTTCCGTAATGAACCTGACGGGATCCCGGACGGATCCCGAAAACCATCTAGAAATGATGCCGGAAGGTACCCCAAATGATCCCGAAGTAGTCTCGAAATGACCCCGACGGGATCCCGGACGGATCCCGAACACCATACAGAAATGATGCCGAAAGCGTCCCCAAATGATCCCGTATTAGTCGAGAAAAAGTCCCGAAATGAACCCGACTGGTTCCCGGACGGATCCCGAAAAGCATCCAGATATGATGCCGAAAGGGTCCCCAAATGATCCCGTATAAGTCGAGAAAAAGTCCCGAAATGACCAAGACGGGATCCCGGACGGATCCCGGAAACCATCCAGAAATGATGCCGAAAGCGTCCCCAAATGATCCCGTATTAGTCGAGAAAAAGTCCCGAAATGACCCCAACGGGTTCCCGGACGGATCCCGAAAAGCATCCAGATATGATGCCGAAAGGGTCGCCAAATGATCCCGTATTAGTCGAGAAAAAGTCCCGAAATAACCCCGACGGGATCCCGGACGGATCCTCAAAATCATATAGAAATGGTGCCGGAAGGTAACCCAAATGATCCCAAAATAGTCCCGAAATGACCCTGATTGGATCCTGGACGGATCCCGAAAACCATCTAGCAATGATGCCGGAAGGTACCTCAAATGAACCCGTATTAGTCGAGAAAAAGTCCCAAAATTACCCTGAAGGGATCCCGAACGGATCCCGAAAACCATACAGAAATGATGCCGAAAGCGTCCCCAAATGATCCCGTATTAGTCGAGAAAAAGTCCCGAAATGACCCCTACGGGTTCCGGACGGATCCCGAAAACCATCTAGCAATGATGCCGGAAGGTACCTCAAATGAACCCGTATTAGTCGAGAAAAAGTCCCAAAATTACCCTGAAGGGATCCCGAATGGATCCCGAAAACCATACAGAAATGATGCCGAAAGCGTCCCCAAATGATCCCGTATAAGTCGAGAAAAAGTCCCGAAATGACCAAGACGGGATCCCGGACGGATCCCGAAAACCATCCAGAAATGATGCCGAAAGCGTCCCCAAATGATCCCGTATTAGTCGAGAAAAAGTCCCGAAATGACCCCTACGGTTCCGGACGGATCCCGAAAACCATCTAGAAATGATGCCGGAAGGTACCCCAAATGATCCCGAAATAGTCCCGAAATGACCCCGACGGGATCCCGGACGGATCACTAAAACCATCCAGAAATGATGCCGAAAGCGTCCCCAAATGATCCCGTATAAGTCGAGAAAAAGTCCCGAAATGACCAAGACGGGATCCCGGACGGATCCCTAAAACCATCTAGCAATGATGCCGGAAGCTACCCCAAATGATCCCGTATTAGTCGAGAAAAAGTCCAGAACTGACCCCGACGGGATCCCTGACGGATCCCGAAAACCATCTAGAAATGATGCCGGAAGGTACCCCAAATGATCGCGAAGTAGTCTCGAAATGACCCCGACGGGATCCCGGACGGATCTCGAACACCATACAGAAATGATGCCGAAAGCGTCCCCAAATGATCCCGTATTAGTCGAGAAAAAGTCCCGAAATGAACCCGACTGGTTCCCGGACGGATCCCGAAAAGCATCCAGATATGATGCCGAAAGGGTCCCCAAATGATCCCGTATAAGTCGAGAAAAAGTCCCGAAATGACCAAGACGGGATCCCGAACGGATCCCGGAAACCATACAGAAATGATGCCGAAAGCGTCCCCAAATGATCCCGTATTAGTCGAGAAAAAGTCCCGAAATGACCCCAACGGGTTCCCGAACGGATCCCGAAAAGCATCCAGATATGATGCCGAAAGGGTCGCCAAATGATCCCGTATTAGTCGAGAAAAAGTCCCGAAATAACCCCGACGGGATCCCCGACGGATCCTCAAAATCATATAGAAATGGTGCCGGAAGGTAACCCAAATGATCCCAAAATAGTCCCGAAATGACCCTGATTGGATCCTGGACGGATCCCGAAAACCATCTAGCAATGATGCCGGAAGGTACCTCAAATGAACCCGTATTAGTCGAGAAAAAGTCCCAAAATTACCCTGAAGGGATCCCGAACGGATCCCGAAAACCATACAGAAATGATGCCGAAAGCGTCCCCAAATGATCCCGTATTAGTCGAGAAAAAGTCCCGAAATGACCCCTACGGGTTCCGGACGGATCCCGAAAACCATCTAGCAATGATGCCGGAAGGTACCTCAAATGAACCCGTATTAGTCGAGAAAAAGTCCCAAAATTACCCTGAAGGGATCCCGAACGGATCCCGAAAACCATACAGAAATGATGCCGAAAGCGTCCCCAAATGATCCCGTATAAGTCGAGAAAAAGTCCCGAAATGACCAAGACGGGATCCCGGACGGATCCCGAAAACCATCCAGAAATGATGCCGAAAGCGTCCCCAAATGATCCCGTATTAGTCGAGAAAAAGTCCCGAAATGACCCCTACGGGTTCCGGACGGATCCCGAAAACCATCTAGAAATGATGCCGGAAGGTACCCCAAATGATCCCGAAATAGTCCCGAAATGACCCCGACGGGATCCCGGACGGATCACGAAAACCATCCAGAAATGATGCCGAAAGCGTCCCCAAATGATCCCGTATAAGTCGAGAAAAAGTCCCGAAATGACCAAGACGGGATCCCGGACGGATCCCTAAAACCATCTAGCAATGATGCCGGAAGCTACCCCAAATGATCCCGTATTAGTCGAGAAAAAGTCCAGAAATGACCCCGACGGGATCCCTGATGGGTCCCGAAAACCATCTAGAAATGATGCCTCAGGGTACCTCAAAGGAACCCGTATTAGTCGAGAAAAAGTCCCAAAATGACCCTGAAGGGATCCCGAACGGATCCCGAAAACCACACAGAAATGATGCCGAAAAGGTCCACAAATGATCCCGTATTAGTCGAGACAAAGTCCCGAAATGACCCCGACGGGATCCCGGACGGATCCCGAAAACCATTTAGAAATGATGCCGAAAGGGTCCACAAATGATCCCGTATTAGTCGAGAAAGGGCCCCGAAATGACCCTGACGGGATCCGGACGGAACCCGAAAACCATCCAGAAATGATGCCGAAAGGGTCCCCAAATGATCCCGTATCAGTCGAGAAAAAGTCCAGAAATGACCCCGACGGGACCCGGACGGATCCCGAAAACCATCCAGAAATGATGCCGAAAGGCTCTCCAAATGATCCCGTCTTAGTCGAGAAAAAGTTCCGAAATGACCCCGACGGGATCCCGGACGGATCCCGAAAACCGCCCAGAAATGATACCGGAAGGGTCCCCAAATGATCGCGAAATAGTCCCGAAATGATCCCGGAATAGTCCCGAAAATGTCCCAAAATAATCCCGACGGAATCCCGGACGGATCCCGAAAACTATACACAAATGATCCCGGAAGGGTCCCAAAATAATCCCGGAATAGTCCCGAAAAAGTCCAGAAATGACCCCGGCGGGATCGCGGACGGATCCCGAAAACCATCCAGAAATGATCCCTGAAGGGTCTCGAGATGACCCAAACGGGATTACAAATAGGGTGAAGATAATTATAAAACCATGTTAATAAGGCAACAGGCGCGTTGGAGCGAATGAAGAGTTACAAAGAAACATACAGGTAAAGCTAATAAAAGCGTGCTAATAAAAGCAATTGAAGGAGGGCGGATGGCGGGAGGAGGAGAGTACCACTGATCGTTTTTCCAAAATTGTTTAGATCTCGATCTGTATGAGCCAGACCCCAAAAATTATTGATTTTAGGACAAAATTTACATTGAGTTATAACAATTTATAGATTTTGCACGAGAGTGGAAAGGGGGGGGGGGGGGGGGGTGTATCACTGCTCACTTTGTAAGCCCTCGACTTATTTCACCCATTGAGTTTGTAATATTGGTGAAGGTCAGTATACGTAAAGTTATAATGTGTAAAAATTGTTAAAAAGTAATTATTCGAAGGGGTCGTGGGACCCCCTTCCCCCTTTCCATGTTCGAAAAAAATTTCGCCAGTAGCCTATTATCTCTGTCCCAAATTTCATCAAAATCCGTGAAGCCGTTCTGGCGTGATTCAGTCGCAAAGACAAAAAAATATAATAATTAAATTATAACTGTTCCTAGGGGGCGGAGACCACGCCCCTTTTGAAAAATATATAGCTAGTAGATCCTTCTAGACTATTGGCTATTTGCATGCCAAATTTCATACAAATCCGTCCAGCCGTTCTTGCGTGATTGAGTCACAAAGACAAACGTCTGGACAAACATCCAAACATCCAAACATCCAAACATCCAAACATCCAAACATCTTAACATCCAAACTTTGCCATTTATAATATACTAGCCTTTACCCGCGGCCCCGTCCGCAAGGAGAAAATGAAATATGTGGGCTATTCACGTTAGCCTGCTTATAAAGTTATCTGTTTAAAATTTTTTTTCTATCTAATGCATTTTATTTTTGTAATTGAGTAAAAAAAAGAACTTTATGAGCTGATAACCTGATAGGATCCCAAAATGATAACGAAATTATCCAGAAAAAGCCACGAAATGACCCCGACGCTATCGCGGATGGATCCCGAAAACCATCCAGAAACGTCCCGGAAGTGTTTCCAAAAGTTCCCGAGTTGTCCCAAAAAAACCCGAAATGACAACGACACGATTCTAGACTTATCCAGATAACCACACAGAAATGATGCCTGAAGGGTACCAAATTGATCCCGAAATAGTCCCGAAAAAGTTCCGAAATTACCCTGACGGGCTCCCGGACGGATCTCAGAAACCATCCAGAAAATATCCAGGAAGGGTCCCTAAATTATCCCGACTAACTCCAAAGAAAGTTCCGAAATGGCTCCGAGGGGATCCACGATGGATCGCGAAAGCCATACAGAAATGATTCCGGAAGGATTCCAAAATGATCCCGAAATAGTCCGGAAATGACCCAGATGGGATCCCGCACAGAAACAGAAATGATCCCGGAAGGGTGCAAAAACTATCCCGGAAAAGTAACAAAAAATCCCGAAATGGCTCTTACGGCATCCCGGACGGATCCAGAAATGATCTCGGAAGGGTCCCCAAATGATCCCAAAATGGTCCCGAAATGACCCTGATGGATCCGGCAAACCATCAAGAAATTATGCCGAAAAGGTCCCAAAATGATCCCGAAATAATACAGAAAAAGTCACGAAACGACCCCTAGAGGATCCCCAAATGATCCCGTATTAGCCCCGAAAAGGTCCCGAAATAACCCCGACGGGATCCCGGACAAATCCCGAAAACCATCCAGAAATGATGCCGGAAGGAATCCCAAATGATTCCGTAAAAGTCCCGCATTGATTCCGACGGGATCCCGAACGGATACCGAAAATCATCCAGAAGTGACGCCGGAAAGGTCCTCAAATGATCACCTAATAGTCCCGAAATGACCCTTAAGGGGTCATGGACGGATCCCATAAACCATCCAGAAATGATCCCGATATATTCCCGAAGAAGTCCCGAAATGACCCTGACGGGATCTCGAACGCACCCCTAAATGACCCTGACGGGATCCCGGACAGATCCCGAAATCCATCCAGAAATGATCTTGAGAGGGACCCCAAATGATCCCGAAAAAGTCCCGCAATGATTCCGAGGGGATCCTGATCGGATACCGATAACCATCCAGAAGTGATGCCGGAAAGGTCCTCAAATGATCACCTAATACCAAAATGACCCTGACGGCATCCCGGACTGATCCCAAAATCCATCCAGAAATGATCTTGGGAAGATCCCAAAATTATCCCGAAATAGTCTCGGAAAAGTTCAGAAATTACCCTGACGGGTTCCCGGACGAATCCTGAAAGCCATCTCTAAATGATCCCGAAAAAGTCCCGAAATGACCCTGACTGGACCCCGAAAGGATCCCGAAAACTATCCAGAAATGATGCCGGAAATGTCCTCAAATGATCACCTAATAGTTCCGAAAAGACCCTGACGGGATCCCGAACGGATCCCGACAACTATCTAGAAATGATGCCGAAAGGGCCCGCAAATGATCCCGTATTAGTCGAGAAAAAGTCCCGAAATGAACCCGACGGGATGCCGGACGAATCCCAAAAACCAACCAGAACTGATGCCGGAAGGGACACCAAATGATCCCGAAAAAGTCCCGCAATAATTCTGACGGGATCCTGAGCGGATACCGAAAACCATCCAGAAGTGATGCCGAAAAGGTCCTCAAATGATCACCTAATAGTCCCAAAATGACCCTGACGGCATCCCGGACAGATCCCGAAATCCATCCAGAAATGATCTTGGGAGGGTCCCAAAATTATCCCGAAATAGTCTGGGAAAAGTCCAGAAATTACCCTGACGGATACCGGACGAATCCTGAAAACCAATCTTAAATGATGCCGAAAAAGTCCCGAAATGACCCTGATGGGACCCGGAAAGGATCCCGAAAACTAACCAGAAATGATGCCGGAAAGGTCGTCAAATGATCTCCCAATAGTTCCGAAAAGACCCTGACGGGATCCCGAACGGATCCCGACAACTATCCAGAAATGATACCAAAAGGGCCCGCAAATGATCCCGTATTAGTCGAGAAAAAGTCCCGAAATGACCCCGACGGGATGCCGGACGAATCCCAAAAACCATCCAGAAATGATTTTGGAACGGACCCCAATGATCCCGAAAAAGTCCCGCAATTATTCCGACGGGAATCTGAACGGATACCGAAAACCATCCAGAAGTGATGCCGGAACGGTCCTCAAATGCTCACCTAATAGTCCCAAAATGACCCTGAGGGCATCCCGGACAAATCCCGAAATCCATCCAGAAATGATCTTGGGAAGGTCCCAAAATGATCCCGAAATAGTCTCGGAAAAGTCCAGAAATTACCGTGACGGGTTCAAGGACGAATCCTGAAAGCCATCCTTAAATGATCTCGAAAAAGCCCCGAAATGACTCTGACGGGATCCCGAAAGGATTCCAAAAACTATCCAGAAATGATGCCGGAAAGGTCCTCAAATGATCCCCTAATAGTTCCGAAATGACCGAGACGGGATCCCGAAGGGATCCCGACAACTATCCAGAAATTATGCCGAAAGGGTCCGCAAATGATCCCGTATTAGTCGAGAAAAAGTCCCGAAATGACGCCGACGGGATCCCGGACGAATCCCAAAAACCATCCAGAAATGATGCCGGTAGGTATCCCAAATGAACCCGAAATAATCCCGAAATGACCTCGTCGGCATCCCGGACGGATACCGAAAATTATCCAGAAATGATGCCGGAAAGGTCCACAAATGATCCCCTAATAGTCCCGAAATTACCCTGATGGGATCCCGGACGGATCCCGAAAACCATCCAGAAATGATGCCGGAAGAGCCCCCAAATGATCCCGAAAAGTCCCCAAATGACCCCGACGATATGCCGGACGGATCCCGAAAACCATCCAGAAATGATGCCGGAAGAGCCCCCAAATGATCCCGAAAAAGTCCCCAAATGACCCCGACGAGATCCCGCACGGATCCCGAAAACCATCAAGAAATGATGCCGGAAGAGCCCCAAATGATCCCGAAAAAGTCCCCAAATGACCCCGACATACTCCAGAAAAGGTTCCGAAATGGCTCCGAGGGAATCAATGATCCCAAAATGGTCCCGAAATGACCCTGATGGATCCGGCAAACCATCAAGAAATTATGCCGGAAGGGTCCCCAAATGATCCCGAAATAAAACAGAAAAAGTCACGAAACGACCCCTAGAGGATCCCCAAATGATCCCGTATTAGCCCCAAAAAAGTCCCAAAATGACCCTGACGGGATCCCGAAAGGATTCCGAAAACAATCCAGAAATGATGCCGAAAGGGTCCGCAAATGATCCCGTATTAGTCGAAAAAAAGTCCCGAAAGGACCACAACGGGATCCCGGACGAATCCCAAAAACCATCCAGAAATGATGCCGGTAGGTATACCAAATGATCCCGAAATAGTCCCGAAATGACCTCGTCGGCATCCCGGACGGATCCCGAAAATTATCCAGAAATGATGCCGAAAGGGTTCCCAAATGATCCCGTATTAGTCGCGAAAAAGTCCCGAAATGACCCGGCGGGATCCCGGACGGATCCCGAAAACCATCCAGAAATGATGCCGAAAGGGTTCCCAAATGATCCCGTATTAGTCGCGAAAAAGTCCCGAAATGACCCCGACGGGATCCCGGACGGATCCCGAAAACCATCCAGAAATGATTCCGGAAGGATCCCAAAATGATCCCGAAATAGTCCGGAAATGACCCAGATGGGATCCCACACAGATCCAGAAATGATCCCAGAAGGGTCCAAAAACTATCCCGGAAAAGTAACAAAAAATCCCGAAATGGCTCCTACGGCATCCCGGACGGATCCAGAAATGATCTCGGAAGGGTCCCCAAATTATCCCAAAATGGTCCCGAAATGACCCTGATGGATCCGGCAAACCATCAAGAAATTATGCCGGAAGGGTCCCCAAATGATCTCGAAATAAAACAGAAAAAGTCACGGAACGACCCCTAGAGGATCCCCAAATGATCCCGTATTAGCCCCGAAAAAGTCCCAAAATGACCCTGACGGGATCCCGAAAGGATTCCGAAAACAATACAGAAATGATGCCGGAAAGGTCCTCAAATGATCCCCTAATAGTCCCGAAATGACCGTGACGGGATCGCGACAACTATTCAGAAATGATGCCGAAAGGGTCCGCAAATGATCCCGTATTAGTCGAAAAAAAGTCCCGAAAGGACCACGACGAGATCCCCGACGAATCCCAAAAACCATCCAGAAATGATGCCGGTAGGTATCCCAAATTATCCCGAAATAGTCCCGAAATGACCTCGTCGGCATCCCGGACGGATCCCGAAAATTATCCAGAAATGATGCCGGAAAGGTTCCCAAATGATCCCCTAATAGTCCCGAAATTACCCTAATGGGATCCCGGACGGATCCCGAAAACCATCCAGAAATGATGCCGAAAGGGTTCCCAAATGATCCCGTATTAGTTGCGAAAAAGTCCCGAAATGACCCCGACGGGATCCCGGACGGATCCCGAAAACCATCCAGAAATGATGCCGGATGAGCCCCAAAATGATCCCGAAAAACTCCCCAAATGACCCCGACGAGATCCCGGACGGATCCCGAAAACCATCCAGAAATGATGACGGAAGAGCCCCCAAATGATCCCGAAAAAGTCCCCAAATGACCCCGACGATATCCCGGACGGATCCCGAAAACCATCCAGAAATGATGCCGGAAGAGCCCCCAAATGATCCCGAAAAAGTCCCCATATGACCCCGACGACATCCCGCACGGATCCCGAAAACCATCCAGAAATGATGCCGGAAGGGTCCCCAAATGATCGCGAAATAGTCCCGAAATGATTCCGGAATAGTCCCGAAAATGTTCCAAAATAACCCCGACGGGATCCCGGACGGATCCAGTAAACTATACAGAAATGATCCCGGAAGGGTCCCAAAATGATCCCGAAATAGTCCCGAAAAAGTCCCGAAATTACTCCGGCGTAATCCCGGACCGATCCCGAAAACCATCCAGAAATGATCCCGGAAGGGTCTCGATATGACCCTTACGGGATTACAAATAAGGTGAAGCTAATTATAAAACCATGTTAATAAGGCAGCAGGCGCATTGGAGCGAATAAAAAGTTAGATAGAAACATACAGGTAAAGCTAATAAAAGCGTGCTAATAAAAACAATTGATGGAGGGCGGATGGCGGGAGTAGAGGAGAGGACCACTGATCGTTCCTCCAAAATTGTCTAGATCTCGTTCTGTATGTACCAGATACCAAAAACTATTGATTTAGGAGAAAATTTAGATTGAGTTATAACAATTTATGGATTTTACACCGGAGGGGGAGATAAAGGGGGGCGGGCGGAGGGTGTCACTGCTTACTTTGTAAGCCCTCGACTTATTTGACCCCTTGAGTCTGTGATATTGGTGAAGGCCAGAATACGTAAAGTTATAATGTGTAAAAATTATGAAAAATAATTTCTCGAAGGGTCGTGGGACCCACACCCCTCTTTCCATGTTCGAAAAAAATTTCGCTAGCAGGCTACTGTCTGTGTCCCAAATTTCATCAAAATCCGTGTAGCCATTCTGGCGTGATTCAGTCGCAAAGACGAAAAAATATAATAATTAAATTATAACTGTTCCTAGGGGGCGGGGACCACGCCCGTTTTGAAAAATATATAGCTAGTAGATCCTTCTAGACTATTGGCTATATGTGTGCAAAATTTCATCCAAATCGGTCTAGCCGTTCTTGCGTTATTGAGTCACAAAGACAAACGTCTGGACAAACATCCAAACATCCAAACATCCAAACATCCAAACATCCAAACATCCAAACATCTAAACATCCAAACATCCAAACATCTTAACATCCAAACTTTCCCATTTATAATATATATTAGATATTAGGCTAGCCTTTACCCGCGGCCCCGTCCGCAAGGAGAAAATTAAATATATGGGATATTCACGTTAGCCTGCTTATCAAGTTATCTGTTTAAAAAGATGTTTCTGTCCAATACATTTTATTTTTGTAATAGAGTAAAAAAAGAACTAAATGAGCTGATAACCTGACAGGATCCCCAAATGATCCCGAAATTATCCAGAAAAATCCACGAAATGACCCCGACGCTATCGCGGACAGATCCCGAAAACCATTTAGAAATGCCACGGAAGGGTCTCCAAAAGTTCCCGGAATAGTCCCAAAAAACCCGAAATGACAACGACACGATTCTAGACTTATCCAGAGAACCACAAAGAAATGATGCCTGAAGGGTACCAAAATGATCCCGAAATAGTCCCGAAATAGTCCCGAAAAAGTTCCGAAGTGACCCTGACGGGCTCCCGGACGGTTCTCAAAAACCATCCAGAAAATATCCAGGAAGGGTCCTTAGGGGATCCACGACGGATCGCGAAAACCATACAGAAATGATTCCGGAAGGGTCCCAAAATGATCCCGTATTAGTCCCGAAAAAGTCCTGAAATGACCCCGACGGGATCCCAGACGGATTCCGAAAACTATCCAGAAATGATGCCGGAAAGGTCCTCAAATGATCCCCTAATAGTCCCGAAATGACCCTGACGGGATCTCGAACGGACTCCTAAATGACCCTGACGGGATCCCGGACAGATCTCGAAATCCATCCAGAAATGATCTTGGAAACCCAAAATAATCCCGAAACAATATCTGAAAAGTCCAGAGATTACCCCGACGGGATCCCTCACGGATCCCAAAAACTATCCAGAAATGATGCCGGAATGTCCTCAAAAGATCCCCTAATAGTCCCGAAATGACCGAAAACCATCCAGAAATTATGCCGGAAGGGACCCCAAATGATCCCGAATACCATACAGAAATGATGCCGGAAAATACCTCAAATGATCCCCAAATAGTCCCAAAAAAGTTCCGAAATGACCCGGAAGGGATCCCGGACGGATCCCGAAACCATCCAGAAATTATGCCGAAAGGGTCCCCTAATGATCCGATACCAGTCGATAAAAAGTCCCGAAATAACCCCGACGGGATGCCGGACGGATCCTCAAAATCATATAGAAATGATGCCGGAAGGTACCCCAAATGATCCCGAAATAGTCCCGAAATGACTCTGGCAGGATCCCGTACGGATCGCGAAAAGCATCCAGAAATAATGCCGAAAAGGTCCCCAAATCATCCCGTATTAGTCAAGAAAAAGTCCTGAATTGACCCCGTCGGGATCCCGGATGGATCCCGAAAACTATCCAGAAATGATGCCGGAAGGTATCCCGAAATAGTCCCGAAATGACCCTGACGGGATCCCGGACGGATCCCTAAAACCATCTAGAAATGGTGCCGGAAGGTACCTCAAATGATCCCGAAATAGTACCGAAATGACCCCGACGGGATCCCGGACGGATCCCGAAAACCATCTAGAAATGATGCCGGAAGGTACCCCAAATGATCCTGAAATAGTCCCGAAATTACCCTGACGGAATCCCGGACGGATCCTCAAAACCATATAGAAATGATGCCGGAAGGTACCCCAAAGGATCCCGAAATAGTTCCGTAATGAACCTGACGGGATCCCGGACGGATCCCGAACACCATACAGAAATGATGCCGAAAGCGTCCCCAAATGATCCCGTATTAGTCGAGAAAAAGTCCCGAAATGAACCCGACTGGTTCCCGGACGGATCCCGAAAAGCATCCAGATATGATGCCGAAAGGGTCCCCAAATGATCCCGTATAAGTCGAGAAAAAGTCCCGAAATTACCAAGACGGGATCCCGGACGGATCCCGGAAACCATCCAGAAATGATGCCGAAAGCGTCCCCAAATGATCCCGTATTAGTCGAGAAAAAGTCCCGAAATGACCCCAACGGGTTCCCGGACGGATCCCGAAAAGCATCCAGATATGATGCCGAAAGGGTCGCCAAATGATCCCGTATTAGTCGAGAAAAAGTCCCGAAATAACCCCGACGGGATCCCGGACGGATCCTCAAAATCATATAGAAATGGTGCCGGAAGGTAACCCAAATGATCCCAAAATAGTCCCGAAATGACCCTGATTGGATCCTGGACGGAGCCCGAAAACCATCTAGCAATGATGCCGGAAGGTACCTCAAATGAACCCGTATTAGTCGAGAAAAAGTCCCAAAATTACCCTGAAGGGATCCCGAACGGATCCCGAAGACCATACAGAAATTATGCCGAAAAGGTCCCCAAATGATCCCGTATAAGTCGAGAAAAAGTCCCGAAATGACCAACACGGGATCCCGGACGGATCCCGAAAACCATCCAGAAATGATGCCGAAAGCGTCCCCAAATGATCCCGTATTAGTCGAGAAAAAGTCCCGAAATGACCCCTACGGGTTCCGGACGGATCCCGAAAACCATCTAGAAATGATGCCGGAAGGTACCCCAAATGATCCCGAAATAGTCCCGAAATGACCCCGACGGGATCCCGGACGGATCACGAAAACCATCCAGAAATGATGCCGAAAGCGTCCCCAAATGATCCCGTATAAGTCGAGAAAAAGTCCCGAAATGACCAAGACGGGATCCCGGACGGATTCCTAAAACCATCTAGCAATGATGCCGGAAGCTACCCCAAATGATCCCGTATTAGTCGAGAAAAAGTCCAGAAATGACCCCGACGGGATCCCTGATGGGTCCCGAAAACCATCTAGAAATGATGCCGCAGGGTACCTCAAAGGAACCCGTATTAGTCGAGAAAAAGTCCCAAAATGACCCTGAAGGGATCCCGAACGGATATCGAAAACCACACAGAAATGATGCCGAAAAGGTCCACAAATGATCCCGTATTAGTCGAGACAAAGTCCCGAAATGACCCCGACGGGATCCCGGACGGATCCCGAAAACCATTTAGAAATGATGCCGAAAGGGTCCCCAAATGATCCCGTATTAGTCGAGAAAGGGCCCCGAAATGACCCTGACGGGATCCGGACGGAACCCGAAAACCATCCAGAAATGATGCCGAAAGGGTCCTCAAATGATCCCGTATCAGTCGAGAAAAAGTCCAGAAATGACCCCGACGGGACCCGGACGGATCCCGAAAACCATCCAGAAATGATGCCGAAAGGCTCCCCAAATGATCCCGTCTTAGTCGAGAAAAAGTTCCGAAATGACCCCGACGGGATCCCGGACGGATCCCGAAAACCGTCCAGAAATGATACCGGAAGGGTCCCCAAATGATCGCGAAATAGTCCCGAAATGATCCCGGAATAGTCCCGAAAATGTCCCAAAATAATCCCGACGGAATCCCGGACGGATCCCGAAAACTATACACAAATGATCCCGGAAGGGTCCCAAAATAATCCCGGAATAGTCCCGAAAAAGTCCAGAAATGACCCCGGCGGGATCGCGGACGGATCCCGAAAACCATCCAGAAATGATCCCTGAAGGGTCTCGAGATGACCCAAACGGGATTACAAATAGGGTGAAGATAATTATAAAACCATGTTAATAAGGCAACAGGCGCGTTGGAGCGAATGAAGAGTTACAAAGAAACATACAGGTAAAGCTAATAAAAGCGTGCTAATAAAAGCAATTGAAGGAGGGCGGATGGCGGGAGGAGGAGAGTACCACTGATCGTTTTTCCAAAATTGTTTAGATCTCGATCTGTATGAGCCAGACCCCAAAAATTATTGATTTTAGGACAAAATTTACATTGAGTTATAACAATTTATAGATTTTGCACGAGAGTGGAAAGGGGGGGGGGGGGGGGTGTATCACTGCTCACTTTGTAAGCCCTCGACTTATTTCACCCATTGAGTTTGTAATATTGGTGAAGGTCAGTATACGTAAAGTTATAATGTGTAAAAATTGTTAAAAAGTAATTATTCGAAAGGGTCGTGGGACCCCCTTCCCCCTTTCCATGTTCGAAAAAAATTTCGCCAGTAGCCTATTATCTCTGTCCCAAATTTCATCAAAATCCGTGAAGCCGTTCTGGCGTGATTCAGTCGCAAAGACAAAAAAATATTATAATTAAATTATAACTGTTCCTAAGGGGCGGAGACCACGCTCCTTTTGAAAAATATATAGCTAGTAGATCCTTCTAGACTATTGGCTATATGCATGCCAAATTTCATACAAATCCGTCCAGCCGTTCTTGCGTGATTGAGTCACAAAGACAAACGTCTGGACAAACATCCAAACATCCAAACATCCAAACATCTTAACATCCAAACTTTGCCATTTATAATATATACTAGCCTTTACCCGCGGCCCCGTCCGCAAGGAGAAAATAAAATATATGTGCTATTCACGTTAGCCTGTTTATCAAGTTGTCTGTTTAAAAATTTTTTCTGTCAATGTATTTTATTTTTTAATACAGTAAAAAAAAGAACTAACTGAGCTGATGGGCACGCTTACATGAATAGTATAATACACTTTTTACGAATTAAAAAAAATACATTTTGTTTCTAAGTTAAATTAATTGATATGACAGGGGTGAAAGAATTACTACTCATAGAACAAAGGAGTGAAACTACAATTAGCTAAAACCAAAAAGAAGTTTTTAAATAAAAGCAGTGTTGCTTTTTCGGGTATTTAGTTGGTTAAAATATTAAAAAAATTTTAATTATAGTTGTAATAGTTCGTTACAGGATTCATTTAAAAATAGAACGAAAAAGCTGTGATATATTAAAGATAAAACATACCGAATTTTAATTACGAGTAATTTGCCGTAAATCCACGGCCATGTGTGCTGAATTACTGGTTTCGAAGAGACCTAAAATGATCCCGGAAGTGTCCCTAAATGACACCAAATAGTCACGAAATGATGCCGACGGGATCCTGGACAAATCTCGAAAACTATCCAGAAATGATGCCGGAAGGGTCCCAAAATAATCCCGAAGTAGTCACGAAAAGTCCCGAAATGACCTTGACGGGATCCCGGACGGATCCTGAAAACCATCCAGATTTGATTCTTCAACGGTCCGCAAATGATCCCGATATAGTCCGAAAAAGTCCCGAAAAAACTCTGACGGGATCCCGGACAAATCCCGAAAATCGCCCAGAAATTATCCAGGAGGAGTCCCAAAATGATTCCGAAATAGTAGTCACGAAAAAGGCCCGAAATGACCCTGACGGGATCCCGAAAACCATCCAGAAATGACTCTGGAGGGATCCCCAAATGACCCCGGAAAAGTCCACAAACCATCCAGAATTGATCTATGAAGGTTCCGCAGATGATCCCGAAATAGTCCCGAAAGTCACGAAAAACTCAGACCCATCCCGAAAATCATGAAGAAATTATCCTGGAAGGGTCCCAAAATTACCCCGAAATAACTCCGACGGGATCCCGGACAGATCCCGAAAATCATCCAGAACTGAGCTCTGAAACGTCCGCAAATAATCCAGAAATAGTCCGGAAAAAGTCCCGAAAAAACTCCGTCGGGATCCCGGACAGATCCCGAAAATCACCCAGAAATTTTGAGGGAGGGGTCCCAAAATGATTCCGAAATAGTCCCGAAAAAGTCCCGAAATGATCTTGAGGGGATCCCAGACCGATACCGAAAACCATCCAGAATTGATCTCTAAAGGGTCCGCAATTTATCCCAGATAAAGTCGCGAAAAAACTACGAAAGGATCCCGAACAGATCCCGAAAATCATAGAGAAATTATCCCGGAAGGGTCCCAAAATGATCCCGAAATAGTCCCGAAAAGGCGCGAAATAACCCTGACGGGATCCCGGACGGATCCCGAAAACCACCCAGAAATGATCTTTAAGGGCAACTTACCCCGAAACAGTCGTGAAAGTCCCGAAATTACCCCGACGGGATCCCGAAAACCATCCAGAAATTATCCCTGAAGGATCCCCAAATGATCCAAGAACAGTCTCGAAATTCCCTGACATTTTCCCGAAAAAGTGAAAAAATAAACCCGACGGGATCTCGGACGGATCCCGAAAACGATCCAGAAATGATGCCGGAAGGGACCCCAAATGATCCCGAAAAATTCCCGAAATTCCCCCGATGGGATCCCGGATCATCCAGAAATGATGCCGGTTGGTACCCCAAAATGATCCCGAAATAGGCCAGAAATGACCCCGTCGGGATCCCGGACGGATCCCCAAAAGTATACAGAAATGATGCTGGAAGGTGAAATGATCCCCTTAAAGAAAGATGAAAAATGAAATGATCCCCTTATAGTTCCGAAATGATCCTAACGGGATTCCCGACGGATCCCGGAAACTATCCAGAAATGATGCCGGAAAGGTTCCCAAGTTATCCCCACATAGTCCCGAAATTACCCTGACGGTATCCCGGACGGATCACGAAAACCATCCGGAAATGATGGCGAAAGGGTCCCCAAATGATCCCGCATTAGTCGCGGGTTCCGAAATGACCCTGACGGGATCCCCGAAGGATCCCGGAAACTATCCAGAAATGATACCGGAAAGGTTCCCAAGTTATCCCCAAATAGTCCCGAAATTACCCTGACGGTATCCCGGACGGATACCGAAAAACATCTAGAAAAGTGGCCGGAGGATACCCCAAATGATCCCGAAAAAGTCCTGAAATGATCCAGACGGCATCCCGGACGAATCCCGAAAACTATCCATCTAGGTACCCCAAATGATCCCGAAATAGTCCCGAAATGACCCCGCCGGGATCACGGGCGGATCCCGAAAAAGTCCTGAAATGACCCCGACGGGATCCCGTACGGATCCCGAAAATCATCCAGAAATGATGAAGGTAGGTACCCAAATGATCCCGAAATAGTCCCGAAATGATCCCGGACGGATCCCGAAAACCAACCAGAAATGATGCCGGTAGGTACCCCAAATGGTCCCGATATGACCCCGTCGGGATCCCGAACGGATCCCTAAAACTATCCAGAAATGATGCCGGAAAGGTCCCCAAATAACCCCCTAATAGTCCCGAAATTACGCGGACGGCATCCCGGACGGATCCGGAAACTATCCAGAAATGATGCCGGAGGAGACCCCAAATGATCCCGCTAAAGTCCCAAAATGACCCCGACAGGATCCCGGACGGATCCCGTAAACCATCCAGAAATGATGCCGGTAGGTACCCCAAATGGTCCCGATATGACCCCGTCGGGATCCCGAACGGATCCCTAAAATTATCCAGAAATGGTGCCGAAAGGGTCCCCAAATGATCCTGTATTAGTCGAGGAAAAGTTCCGAAATGACTCCGACGGGATCCCGGACGGATCCCGAAAACCATCTAGAAATGATGCCGGAAGAGACCCCAAATGATCCCGCAAAGGTCCCAAAATGACCCCGACAGGATCCCGGACGGATCCCGAAAACCATCCAGAAATGATGCCGCAGGAGACCCCAAATGATCCCGCTAAAATCCCAAAATGACCCGACAGGGTCCCGGACGGATCCCGTAAACCATCCAGAAATGATGCCGGAAGAGACCCCAAATGATCTCGCAAAAGTCCCAAAATGACCCCGACAGGATCCCGGACGGATCTCGTAAACCATCCAGAAATGATGCCGGAAGAGACCCCAAATGATCCCGCAAAAGTCCCAAAATGACCCCGACAGGATCCCGGACGGATCCCGAAAACCATCCAGAAATGATGCCGGGAGATACCCCAAATGATCCCGCAAAAGTCCCAAAATGACCCCGGCAGGATCCCGGACGGATCTCGTAAACCATCCAGAAATGATGCCGGAAGAGACCCCAAATGATCCCACAAATGTCCCAAAATGACCCCGACAGGATCCCGGACGGATCCCGAAAACATCCAGAAATGATGCCGGGAGAGACCCCAAATGATCCCGCAAAAGTCCCAAAATGACCCCGACAGGATCCCGGACGGATCCCGTAAACCATCCAGAAATGATGCCGGAAGAAAACCGAAATGATCCCGCAAAAGGCCCAAAATGACCCCGACAGGTTCCCGGACGGATCCCGTAAACCATCCAGAAATGATGCCGGAAGAGACCCCAAATGATCCCGCAAAAGTCCCAAAATGACCCCGACAGGATCCCGGACGGATCCCGAACGCCATCCAGAAATGATGCCGGAAGAGACCCCAAATGATCCGGAAAAAGTCCCAAAATGACCCCGACAGGATCCCGGACGGATCCCGAAAACCATCCAGAAATGATGCCGGAATGGACCCCAAATGGTCCCGAAATGACACCGACAGGAACCCGGACGGATCCCGTATACCATCCAGAAATGATGCCGGAAGAGCCCCAAATGATCCCCCAAAAGTCCCAAAATGACGCCGAAAACCATCCAGAAATGATGCCGAAAGGTTCCCCAAATCATGCTGTATTAGTCGAGAAAAAGTTCCGAAATGACCCCGACGGGATCCCGGATGGATCCCGAAAACCATCTTGAAATGATGCCGGAAGGTACCCCAAATGATGCCGTAATAATCCCGAAATGACATCGACGGGATCCCGGACGGATCCCGAAAACCATCCAGAAATGATGCTGGAAGAGACCCCAAATGATCCCGCAAAAGTCCCAAAATGACCCCGACAGGATCCCGGACGGATCCCGTAAACCATCCAGAAAAGATGCCGGAAGAGACCCCAAATGATCCCGCAAAAGTCCCAAAATGACGCCGACAGGATCCCGGACGGATCCCGAAAACCATCCAGAAATGACGCCGGAATGGACCCCAAATGGTCCCTAAATGACACCGACGGGATCCCGGACGGATACCGAAAACCATCCAGAAATGATGCCGGCAGGTACCCCAAATTATCCCGAAATAGTCCCGAAATGACGCTGACGGGATCGCGGACGGATTCCGAAAACCATCCAGAAATGATGCCGGAGGAGACCCCAAATGATCCCGCTAAAGTCCCAAAATGACCCCGACAGGGTCCCGGACGGATCCCGTAAACCATCCAGAAATGATGCCGGAAGAGACCCCAAATGATCCCGCAAAAGTCCCAAAATGACCCCGACAGGATCCCGGACGGATCCCGTAAACCATCCAGAAATGATGTCGGAAGAGACCCCAAATGATCCCGCAAAAGTCCCAAAATGACCCCGACAGGATCCCGGACGGATCCCGAAAACCATCCAGAAATGATGCCGGGAGAGACCCCAAATGATCCCGCAAAAGTCCCAAAATGACCCCGACAGGATCCCGGACGGATCCCGTAAGCCATCCTGAAATGATGCCGGAGGAGACCCCAAATGATCCCGCTAAAGTCCCAAAATGACCCCGACAGGGTCCCGGACGGATCCCGTAAACCATCCAGAAATGATGCCGGAAGAGACCCCAAGTGATCCCGCAAAAGTCCCAAAATGACCCCGACAGGATCCCGGACGGATCCCGTAAACCATCCAGAAATGATGCCGGAAGAGACCCCAAATGATCCCGAAAAAGTCTCAAAATGACCCCGACAGGATCCCGGACGGATAACGAACACCATCCAGAAATGATGCTGGAAGAGACCCCAAATGATCCCGCAAAAGTGCCAAAATGACCCCGACAGGATCCCGGACGGATCCCGTAAACCATCCAGAAATGATGCCGGAAGAGACCCCAAATGATCCCACAAAAGTCCCAAAATGACGCCGACGGGATCCCGGACGGATCCCGTAAACCATCCAGAAATGATGCCGAAAGGTTCCCCAAATCATCCTGTATTAGTCGAGAAAAAGTTCCGAAATGACCCCGACGGGATCCTGGATGGATCCCGAAAACCATCTAGAAATGATGCCGGAAGGTACCCCAAATGATGCCGTAATAGTCCCGAAATGACATCGACGTGATCCCGGACGGATCCCGAAAACCATCCAGAAATGATGCCGGAAGAGACCCCAAATGATCCCGCAAAAGTCCCAAAATAACCCCGACAGGATCTCGGACGGATCCCGAAAACCATCCAGAAATGATGCCGGAATGGACCCCAAATGGTCCCGAAATGACACCGACGAGATCCCGGACGGATCCCGAAAACCATCCAGAAATGATGCCGGAAGAGACCCCAAATGATCCCGCAAAAGTCCCAAAATGAACCCGACAGGATCCCGGACGGATCCCGAAAACCATCCAGAAATGATGCCGGAATGGACCCCAAATGGTCCCGAAATGACACCGACGGGATCCCGGACGGATCCCGTAAACCATCCAGAAATGATGCGGAAGATACCCCTAATGATCCCGAAATAGCCCGAAATTGTCCCGACGGGATCCCGGACGGATCCCTAAAACCATCCAGGAATGATTACGGAAAGGACCCAAACTGACCCCGAAAAAGTCCCGTAATGATCCCGGAAACCATCAAGAATTTATCTCTCGAAGGTACGCAAATGATCCCGAAAGTACCCCGACGGGATCCCGGACGGATCCCGAAAACCATCCAGAAATGATGCCGGAAGGGTCCCCAAATGATCGCGAAATAGTCCCGAAATGATTCCGGAATAGTCCCGAAAATGTCCCAAAATAACCCCGACGGGATCCCGGACGGATCCCGAAAACTATACAGAAATGATCCCGAAATAGTCCCGAAAAAGTCCCGAAATTACCCCGGCGTAATCCCGGACCGATCCCGAAAACCATCCATAAATGATCCCGGAGGGTCTCGATATGACCCTTACGGGATTACAAATAAGGTGAAGCTAATTATAAAACCATGTTAATAAGGCAGCAGGCGCATTGGAGCGAATAAAAAGTTACATAGAAACATACAGGTAAAGCTAATAAAAGCGTGCTAATAAAAACAATTGATGGAGGGCGGATGGCGGGAGTAGAGGAGAGGACCACTGATCGTTCCTCCAAAATTGTCTAGATCTCGTTCTGTATGTACCAGATACCAAAAACTATTGATTTAGGAGAAAATTTATATTGAGTTATAACAATTTATAGATTTTACACCAGAGGGGAAGATAAAGGGGGGGGGGGGGGGGGGCGGGCGGAGGATGTCACTGCTTACTTTGTAAGCCCTCGACTTATTTGACACCTTTGAGTCTGTGATATTGGTGAAGGCCAGTATACGTAAAGTTATAATGTGTAAAAATTATTGAAAAATAATTTCTCGAAGGGGTCGTGGGACCCCCACCCCTCTTTCCATGCTCGAAAAAAATTTCGCTAGTAGACTACTGTCTGTGTCCCAAATTTCATCAAAATCCGTGTAGCCATTCTGGCGTGATTCAGTCGCAAAGACGAAAAAATATAATAATTAAATTATAACTGTTCCTAGGGGGCGGGTACCACGCCCCTTTTCAAAAATATACAGTTAGTAGATCCTTCTAGACTATTGGCTATATGTGTCCAAAATTTCATCCAAATCGGTCCAGCCGTTCTTGCGTGATTGAGTCACAAAGACAAACGTCTGGACAAACATCCAAACATCCAAACATCCAAACATCCAAACATCTTCACATCCAAACTTTGCCATTTATAATATATATTAGATTAGACTAGCCTTTACCCGCGGCCCCGTCTGCAAGGAAAATTTTAAATATATGGGCTATTCGCGTTAGCCTGCTTATTATCTGTTTAAAATTTTGTTTTCTGTCTAATGCATTTTATTTTTGTAATTGAGTAAAAAAAAGAACTAAATGAGCTGATAACCTGATATGATCCCAAATGATCCCGAAATTATCCAGAAAAAGCTACCAAATGACCCCAACGCTATCGCGGACGGATCCCGAAAACCATCCAGAAATTCCCCGAAAGGGTCTCCAAAAGTTCCCCGAATAGTCCCAAAAAAACCCGAAATGAGAGCGACACGATCTAGACGTATCCAGAGAACCACACAGAAATGATCCCTGAAGGTGTTCCAAAATGATCCCGAAAAGGTTCCGAAATGACCCTGACGGGCTCCCGGGCGGATCTCAAAAACCATCCAGAAATATCCAGGAAGGGTCCCTAAATTATCCCGACTAACTCCAGAAAAAGTTCCGAAATGGCTCCGAGGGGATCCACGATGGATCGCGAAAACAATACAGAAATGATTCCGGAAGGATTCCAAAATGATCCCGAAATAGTCCGGAATTGACCCAGATGGGATCCCGCACAGATCCAGAAATGATCCCGGAAGGGTGCAAAAACTATCCCGGAAAAGTAACAAAAAATCCCGAAATGGCTCCTACGGCATCCCGGACGGATCCAGATATGATCTCGGAAGGGTCCCCAAATGATCCCAAAATGGTCCCGAAATGACCCTGATGGATCCGGCAAACCATCAAGAAATTATGCCGAAAGGGTCCCAAAATGATCCCGAAATAATACAGAAAAAGTCACGAAACGACCCCTAGAGGATCCCCAAATGATCCCGTATTAGCCCCGAAAAGGTCCCGAAATAACCCCGACAGGATCCCGAAAACCATCCAGAAATGATGCCGGAAGGAATCCCAAATGATTCCGTAAAAGTCCCGCATTGATTCCGAAGGGTTCCCGAACGGATACCGAAAATCATCCAGAAGTGATGCCGGAAAGGTCCTCAAATGATCACCTAATAGTCCCGAAATGACCCTTAAGGGGTCATGGACGGATCCCATAAACCATCCAGAAATGATCCCGATATAGTCCCGAAGAAGTCCCGAAATGACCCTGACGGGATCTCGAACGCACCCCTGACTGACCCTGACGGGATCGCGGACAGATCGCGAAATCCATCCAGAAATGATCTTGGGAGGGACCCCAAATGATCCCGAAAAAGTCCCACAATGATTCTGAGGGGATCCTGGTCGGATACCGAAAACCATCCAGAAGCGATGCCGGAAAGGTCCTCAAATGATCACCTAATACCAAAATGACCCTGACGGCATCCCGGACTGATCCCAAAATCCATCCAGAAATGATCTTGGGAAGGTCCCAAAATTATCCCGAAATAGTCTCGGAAAAGTTCAGAAATTACCCTGACGGGTTCCCGGACGAATCCTGAAAGCCATCTCTAAATGATCCCGAAAAAGTCCCGAAATGACCCTGACTGGACCCCGAAAGGATCCAGGATCCCGAAAACTATCCAGAAATGATGCCGGAAATGTCCTCAAATGATCACCTAATAGTTCCGAAAAGACCCTGACGGGATCCCGAACGGATCCCGACAACTATCTAGAAATGATGCCGAAAGGGCCCGCAAATGATCCCGTATTAGTCGAGAAAAAGTCCCGAAATGAACCCGACGGGATGCCGGACGAATCCCAAAAACCATCCAGAAATGATGCCGGAAGGGACACCAAATGATCCCGAAAAAGTCCCGCAATAATTCCGACGGGATCCTGAGCGGATACCGAAAACCATCCAGAAGTGATGCCGAAAAGATCCTCAAATGATCACCTAATAGTCCCAAAATGACCCTGACGGCATCCCGGACAGATCCCGAAATTCAACCAGAAATGATCTTGGGAGGGTCCCAAAAGTATCCCGAAATAGTCTGGGAAAAGTCCAGAAATTACCCTGACGGATCCCGGACGAATCCTGAAAACCAATCTTAAATGATGCCGAAAAAGTCCCGAAATGACCCTGATGGGACCCGGCAAGGATCCCGAAAACTAACCAGAAATGATACCGGAAAGGCCCTCAAATGATCTCCCAATAGTTCCGAAAAGACCCTGACGGGATCCCGAACGGATCCCGACAACTATCCAGAAATGATACCGAAAGGGCCCGCAAATGATCCCGTATTAGTCGAGAAAAAGTCCCGAAATGACCCCGACGGGATGCCGGACGAATCCCAAAAACCATCCAGAAATGATGTCGGAAGGGACCCCAATGATCCCGAAAAAGTCCCGCAATTATTCCGACGGGAATCTGAACGGATACCGAAAACCATCCAGAAGTGATGCCGGAACGGTCCTCAAATGCTCACCTAATAGTCCCAAAATGACCCTGAGGGCATCCCGGACAAATCCCGAAATCCATCCAGAAATGAACTTGGGAAGGTCACAAAATGATCCCGAAATAGTCTCGGAAAAGTCCAGAAATTACCCTGACGGGTTCCCGAACGAATCCTGAAAGTCATCCTTAAATGATCCCGAAAAAGCCCTGAAATGACCCTGACGGGATCCCGAAAGGATTCCAAAAACTATCCAGAAATGATGCGAAAGGTCCTCAAATGATCCCCTAATAGTTCCGAAATGACCGTGACGGGATCCCGAACGGATCCCGACAACTATCCAGAAATTATGCCGAAAGGGTCCGCAAATGATCCCGTATTAGTCGAGAAAAAGTCCCGAAATGACGATATCCCGGACGGATCCCGAAAACCATCCAGAAATGATGCCGGAAGAGCCCCCAAATGATCCCGAAAAAGTCCCCAAATGACCCCGACGAGATCCCGCACGGATCCCGAAAACCATCCAGAAATGATGCCGGAAGAGCCCCAAATGATCCCGAAAAAGTCCCCAAATGACCCCGACATACTCCAGAAAAGATTCCGAAATGGCTCCGAGGGAATCAACGACGGATCGCGAAAACCATACAGAAATGATTCCGGAAGGATCCCAAAATGATCCCGAAATAGTCCGGAAATGACCCAGATGGGATCCCACACAGATCCAGAAATGATCCCAGAAGGGTCCAAAAACTATCCCGGAAAAGTAACAAAAAATCCCGAAATGGCTCCTACGGCATCCCGGACGGATCCAGGAATGATCTCGGAAGGGTCCCCAAATTATCCCAAAATGGTCCCGAAATGACCCTGATGGATCCGGCAAACCATCAAGAAATTATGCCGGAAGGGTCCCCAAATGATCCCGAAATAAAACAGAAAAAGTCACGGAACGACCCCTAGAGGATCCCCAAATGATCCCGTATTAGCCCCGAAAAAGTCCCAAAATGACCCTGACGGGATCCCGAAAGGATTCCGAAAACAATACAGAAATGATGCCGGAAAGGTCCTCAAATGATCCCCTAATAGTCCCGAAATGACCGTGACGGGATCGCGACAACTATTCAGAAATGATGCCGAAAGGGTCCGCAAATGATCCCGTATTAGTCGAAAAAAAGTCCCGAAAGGACCACGACGGGATCCCCGACGAATCCCAAAAACCATCCAGAAATGATGCCGGTAGGTATCCCAAATTATCCCGAAATAGTCCCGAAATGACCTCGTCGGCATCCCGGACGGATCCCGAAAATTATCCAGAAATGATGCCGGAAAGGTTCCCAAATGATCCCCTAATAGTCCCGAAATTACCCTAATGGGATCCCGGACGGATCCCGAAAACCATCCAGAAATGATGCCGAAAGGGTTCCCAAATGATCCCGTATTAGTTGCGAAAAAGTCCCGAAATGACCCCGACGGGATCCCGGACGGATCCCGAAAACCATCCAGAAATGATGCCGGAAGAGCCCCCAAATGATCCCGAAAAAGTCCCCATATGACCCCGACGACATCCCGCACGGATCCCGAAAACCATCCAGAAATGATGCCGGAAGGGTCCCCAAATGATCGCGAAATAGTCCCGAAATGATTCCGGAATAATCCCGAAAATGTTCCAAAATAACCCCGACGGGATCCCGGACGGATCCCGTAAACTATACAGAAATGATCCCGGAAGGGTCCCAAAATGATCCCGAAATAGTCCCGAAAAAGTCCCGAAATTACTCCGGCGTAATCCCGGACCGATCCCGAAAACCATCCAGAAATGATCCCGGAAGGGTCTCGATATGACCCTTACGGGATTACAAATAAGGTGAAGCTAATTATAAAACCATGTTAATAAGGCAGCAGGCGCATTGGAGCGAATAAAAAGTTACATAGAAACATACAGGTAAAGCTAATAAAAGCGTGCTAATAAAAACAATTGATGGAGGGCGGATGGCGGGAGTAGAGGAGAGGACCACTGATCGTTCCTCCAAAATTATCTAGATCTCGTTCTGTATGTACCAGATACCAAAAACTATTGATTTAGGAGAAAATTTAGATTGAGTTATAACAATTTATGGATTTTACACCAGAGGGGGAGATAAAGGAGGGCGGGCGGAGGGTGTCACTGCTTACTTTGTAAGCCCTCGACTTATTTGACCCCTTGAGTCTGTGATATTGGTGAAGGCCAGTATTTATTTATTTATTTATTATTTAAAGTCGACGACAAACTATGGTCGACTGCATAATATAAAAGATATATAAATATACAACTCAAAAGATAAAATTTAAGATATATCGAGATTTCAACAATGTTATATTACAAACAAAGAAATATTAATGAACATTACTATTTAATTTCAACATATAATAATAATGAGAAATATGAGTAGAAATAAAATCTTATGCCGAAATCTTATACTGGCGGAATGCATCAGATTCCGCTCAGCATGATATCGGAATGCAGTGGATTCCAATCTCCCTGTTGGAATGCAACAAGATTCCAATCAGCATGTCATGGGAATCCGGCAGTGCTAAGAGTAGTGTAATGAGGATACGCCATCACAAGGCATAAAAAAGTAACATGACCTGTGTTGTTGGAATGCACCGGATTCCAATCAGCTCGATGCCTGACCCATAAGATTATACTGTCGGAATGCATACGATTCCGGTCAGTGACTCATGAAAAAGCATGTTTTTTACGTTGTTGGAATGCACCAGATTCCAATCAACACAGTACTGTCTTGTTCCTTCTTAATTATACATGTTGATAAATGTTCCTCCATCCTTAAGCGAAATAGTTCCCGTTTTTTATCGAAGGAATAAAATGCCGGCAAATTAAATTAGCTTGTATCTCTTAAATTAGATAGGCAAGTATTGCATTACGTATAGTGGCAAAAGTACATTCAAGACTGATGCAGCTATACAAGTCATTGTAGTGCGCGCACCAGATAAGAAGAGGATTATTTTTACCAAAGTTTCGTCGACAAAGGGGTAAATAGAAAGGAACGTAGTGTCTGGATACTCTAGGGGGAACCGCAAAAAACAAGCGGCTGAGGAGGTCCGCGGAATCAATTTCTCCAATAATGAGCTTATGGATGAACAATACCCCCAGTAATATTCTCCGATTTTCCAGAGTGGGTAAGTTAATAAGAAGAAGTCTACTTCTGTATGGAGGAAGGTGGAGACTTGAGTCCCAATTAAGGCCCCGCAATGCAAATATCAAAAATTGCTTTTGAACTGACTCAAGACGCTTTATATGCTTTTAAGAAACAGGGGACCAAACGCATGAGCAATACTCGAGTATTGGACGAACCAGCGATGTGTACAGAACCTTAGTGAGGTACGGATCATCGAACTCTTTAGCCCATCTTTTAACAAATCCAAGTAAACCCAAAGCTTTGTTGGCTATAGATGAAATATGCATGTTAAAATTCAATTTCGGATCAAAAAGGACACCTAGATCATTTGCAATAGATATACGCTCCAAAGGCGTACCATCTATTACATAAGATTTCAATGCTGGCTTCACTCGGTGAAATATCATATGCTTACATTTAGAGCAGTTTAAAGCTAGTAAATTTGTTGTGCACCAACATTGGAACGAGTCCAAGTCGGCCTGAAGAAGATCCAAGGAACTCAAATCGGTAGGACAGTAAGTGTAGCAAAGTTTTACATCATCCGCATACATTATAGTATGGGAATATAATATTGTCTGTGGCAAGTCATTAATGAAAAGGGCAAAGAGCAAAGGGCCTAGATGACTTCCCTGGGGTACGCCGGAGGAAACTCCGAACGATTCCGACAGATTGCACTTGAACAGGACTTTTTGGGTCCGGTTAGAAAGATAGCTTTTCAGCCACATTAATAGGTGAAACGGAAAGCCCAGTAAATCAAGCTTATGAATAAGCAACTCATGGTTGACGGTATCAAATGCTTTGCTGAAGTCCGGGTAGATGACATCCGTTTGCTTGTTCGCTAAAAATCCTTCCATAACTATAGAGGTGAATACAAGCAAATTTGTAGTGGTTGACCTTTGCCGAATAAAACCGTGTTGGCATGCAGATAAAAGACTAGAACACTGATATTGCAGTTGACTGGTGACAATCTGTTCAAAGACTTTAGGAATGACTGAAAGTTTAGCAATACCCCTGTAGTTTTCAACTTTTGACCTACTACCTTTTTTATGCAGGGGTATAATAAAAGACTGTTTCCAAAGTGCCGGGAATGACGCAGATCCCAGAGATAGCTCAAATAATTTTAAAATAGGCTCATACATGTTTTCGGCGCAGTACCTAAGCACGCAACTAGGAACACCGTCCGGTCCCGGAGAAAAGGTGGGCTTCAAAGATTGAAGACTCTGAAGAACAATATTACCATCAATAGCAGGATTCCTAATGTAATTTGAGCTATCTAAGTGATAGGGATATTGACCGGAATGAAAACCACTGGATGAATACGTGGACTTAAAGAACTCAGAAAATAGTTCAGCAGCGTCGTCATCAGTGCAAGCTTTTTTACCTCCAAAGGTTAATGAGGAAGGATATCCAGAAGTTTTCCGCTTTGAATTTATGAGACTGTAAAACTTTTTTGGATTTCCAAAAAATTGGGCTTTACAACAACTCAAGTAATTTTTATAACAAAGCTGATTAAGACGGTGAAATTTATAACGAGCTATTAGATATTTAGAGAGGTCTGCAGATGCTCCAGATTTCTTGAACCTCTTATAAAGCCTAGATTTAATGTTACTAAGTCTGATAAGTTGCCTTGAAAACCAAGGGGGCTTATTCGAACATAGGGTATAGCGAGTAGGAATGCAGGTATCAAAGAAGCCATCAAGCGTACTTTAAAATATAGAGATAGCCGAATCGACATCAGTGCAAGCATAGAGATCCGACCAATCATGGGAAGCCAACAGATCATTGAGCATAATGAAATTCGCTTTGTAGAAGCATCTAGATCGAGGACGAGACTGTACTTGAATCCTACGGGGTAGGCTGATATCAAGTGATATCTCTAGCGTAGGGTGAAGAGGGTCTTCTGGAAGGGATAAAGGTGGTATTCGCGTAAGGGCAGTACCCACCGAGCCATCCACAAATACTAAATCCAGCATTTTATTTCCACTATTTGGAACATTGTTAATCTGTAAAAGAGATGAGTCTAACAAGCAATTGAGAAACTCATGTTGAGCAGTGGGAGTTAAAAAGTTTGAATCACTTATATTAACCCAACTAACTGTTGGCAAGTTAAAGTCACCAACAACAACAAGTCGATCGTTATCTCACAACTGCGAATGCAAATCACAGATGGCCGAGCTATGACTAGCATAAACATCCATATCCGAACGAGGTGGTATATACGAACAGCAAACAATTACGCTATAGCTTCCGAATGAAAGCCTAACTGCTATGAATTCGATATGAGGGATATTGTCCAGCGAAATCAACTCAGACGATAGGTTAGATTCAACAGCAATAAGGACACCTCCCGCTCTAGAGATGCGATCACGCCGATAAACAGCATATTTATTTGAAAAAACCTCAGAATTGTAATTATCAGGCTTTAGCCAGGTCTCCGTAAAAGCTACAACTTCTGCAGAAAAGTTGAAAGAATTAAGGAAGAATGGAACAAGTTTTACGTAAAGTTATAATGTGTAAAAATTATGAAAAATAATTTCTCGAAGGGGTCGTGGGACCCCCACCCCTCTTTCCATGTTCGAAAAAAAATTCGCTAGTAGACTACTGTCTGTGTCCCAAATTTCATCAAAATCCGTGTAGCCATTCTGGCGTGATTCAGTCGCAAAGACGAAAAAATATAATAATTAAATTATAACTGTTCCTATGGGGCGGGGACCACGCCCCGTTTGAAAAATATATAGCTAGTAGATCCTTCTAGACTATTGGCTATATGTGTGCAAAATTTCATCCAAATTGGTCCAGCCGTTCTTGCGTTATTGAGTCACAAAGACAAACGTCTGGACAAACATCCAAACATCCAAACATCATAACATCCAAACATCTTAACATCCAAACTTTCCCATTTATAATATATATTAGATATTAGATACTAGCCTTTACCCGCGGCCCCGTCCGCAAGGAGAAATTTAAATATATGGGCTATTCGCGTTAGCCTGCTTATTATCTGTTTAAAATTTTGTTTTCTGTCTAATGCATTTTATTTTTGTAATTGAGTAAAAAAAAGAACTAAATGAGCTGATAACCTGATAGGATCCCAAATGATCCCGAAATTATCCAGAAAAAGCTATGAAATTACCCCCACGCTATCGCGGACGGATCCCGAAAACCATCCAGAAATGCCCCGAAAGGGTCTCCAAAAGTTCCCCGAATAGTCCCAAAAAAACCCGAAATGACAGCGACACAATTCTAGACGTATCCAGAGAACCACACAGAAATGATCCCTGAAGGTGTTCCAAAATGATCCCGAAAAGGTTCCGAAATGACCCTGACGGGCTCCCGGGCGGATCTCAAAAGCCATCCAGAAAATATCCAGGAAGGGTCCCTAAATTATCCCGACATACTCCAGAAAAAGTTCCGAAATGGCTCCCAGGGGATCCACGACGGATCGCGAAAACCATACAGAAATGATTCCGGAAGGATCCCAAAATGGTCCCGAAATAGTCCGGAAATGACCCAGATGGGATCCCGCACAGATCCAGAAATGATCCCGGAAGGGTGCAAAAACTATCCCGGAAAAGTAACAAAAAATCCGGAAATGGCTCCTACGGCATCCCGGACGGATCCAGAAATGATCTCGAAAGTTCCCCAAATGTTCCCAAAATGGTCCCGAAATTACCCTGATGGATCCGTCAAACCATCAAGAAATTATGCCGAAAGGGTCCCAAAATGATCCCGAAATTATACAGAAAAAGTCACGAAACGACCCCTACAGGATCCACAAATGATCCCGTATTAGCCCCGAAAAGGTCCCGAAATAACCCCGACGGGATCCCGGACAAATCCCGAAAACCATCCAGAAATGATGCCGGAAGAAATCCCAAATGATTCCGAAAAAGGCCCGCATTGATTCCGACGGGATCCCGAACGGATACCGAAAATCATCCAGAAGTGATGACAGAAAGGTCCTCAAATGATCACCTAATAGTCCCGAAATTACCCTTAAGGGGTCATGGACGGATCCCATAAACCATCCAGAAATGATCCCGATATAGTCCCGAAGAAGTCCCGAAATGACCCTGACGGGATCTCGAACGCACCCCTAAATGACCCCGACCGGATCCTGAAAGCCATCTCTAAATTATCCCGCAAAAGTCTCGAAATGACCCTGACTGGACCCCGAAAGGATCCCGAAAACTTTCCAGAAATGATGCCGGAAAGGTCCTCAAATGATCTCCTAATAGTTCCGAAAAGACCCTGACGGGATCCCGAACGGATCCCGACAACTATCTAGAAATGATATCGAAAGGGCAATGATCCCGTATTAGTCGAGAAAAAGTCCCGAAATGACCCCGACGGGATGCCGAACGAATCCCAAAAAACCATCCAGAAATGATGCCGGAAGGGACACCAAATGATCCCGAAAAAGTCCCGCATTTACTCCGACGGGATCCTGAACGGATACCGAAACCATCCAGATGTGATGCCGGAAAGGTCCTCAAATGATCACCTAATAGCCCCAAAATTACCCTGACGGCATCCCGGACAGATCCCGAAATCCATCCATAAATGATCTTGGGAAGGTCCCAAAATGATCCCGAAATAGTCTCGGAAAAGTCCAGAAATTACCCTGACGGGTTCCCGGACGAATCCTGAAAGACATCCTTAAATGATCCCGAAAAAACCCCGAAATGACCCTAACGGGATCCCGAAAGGATTCCGAAAACTATCCAGAAATGATGCCGGAAAGGTTCTCAAATGACCCCCTAATAGTCCCGAAATGACCGTAACGGGATCCCGAACGGATCCCGACAACTATCCAGAAATTATACCGAAAGGGCCCGCAAATGATCCCGTATTAGTCGAGAAAAAGTCCCGAAATGACCCCGACGGGATGCCGGACGAATCCCAAAAACCATCCAGAAATGATGTCGGAAGGGACCCCAATGATCCCGAAAAAGTCACGCAATTATTCCGACGGGATCTTAAACGGATACCGAAAACCATCCAGAAGTGATGCCGGAAAGGTCCTCAAATGCAAAACCTAATAGCCCCAAAATTACCCTGACGGCATCCCGGACAAATCCCGAAATCCATCCAGAAATGATCTTGGGAAGGGTCCCAAAATGATCCCGAAATAGTCTCGGAAAAGTCCAGAAATTACCCTGACGGGTTCCCGGACGAATCCTGAAAGACATCCTTAAATGATCCCGAAAAAAACCCCGAAATGACCCTAACGGGATCCCGAAAGGATTCCGAAAACTATCCAGAAATGATGCCGGAAAGGTTCTCAAATGACCCCCTAATAGTCCCGAAATGACCGTAACGGGATCCCGAACGGATCCCGGCAACTATCCAGAAATGATGCCGAAAGGGTCCGCAAATGATCCCGTATTAGTCGAGAAAAGTCCCGAAATAACCCCGACGGGATCCCGGACGAATCCCAAAAACCATCCAGAAATGATGCCGGTAGGTATCCCAAATGATCCCGAAATAATCCCGGAACGACCTCGTCGGCATCCCGGACGGATACCGAAAATTATCCAGAAATGATGCCGGAAAGGTCCACAAATGAGCCCTAATATATCCGAAATTACCCTGATGGGATCGCGGGCGGATCCCGAAAACCATCCAGAAATGATGCCGAAGGGGTTCCCAAATGATCCCGTATTAGTCGCGAAAAAGTTCCGAAATGACCCCGACGGCATCCCGGACGGATCCCGAAAACCATCCAGAAATGATGCCGGAAGAGCCCCAAATGATCCCGAAAAGGTCCCCAAATGACCCCGACGAGATCCCGGACGGATACCGAAAACCATCCAGAAATGATGCCGGTAGGTATCCCAAATGATCCCGAAATAGTCCCGAAATGACCCCGTCCGGATCCCGGACGGATCCCGAAAACTATTCACAAATGATGTTGAAAGGGTCCCCAAATGATCCCGCATTAGTCGAGAAAAAGTCCCGAAATGACCCCGACGGGATCCCGGACGGATCCCGAAAACTATCCAGAAATGATGCCGGAAGAGCCCCAAAATGATCCCGAAAAAGTCCCGAAATGACCCCGACGGGATCCCGGACGGATCCCGAAAACCATCCAGAAATGATGCCGGAAGAGCCCCCAAATGATCCCGAAAAAGTCCCCAAATGACCCCGACATACTCCAGAAAAAGTTCCGAAATGGCTCCGAGGGAATCAACGACGGATCGCGAAAACCATACAGAAATGATTCCGGAAGGATCCCAAAATGATCCCGAAATAGTCGGGAAATGACCCAGATGGGATCCCGCACAGATCCAGAAATGATCCCGGAAGGATCCCCAAATGATCCCAAAATGGTCCCGAAATGACCCTGATGGATCCGGCAAACCATCAAGAAATTATGCCGGAAGGGTCCCCAAATGATCCCGAAATAAAACAGAAAAAGTCACGAAACGACCCCTAGGGGATCCCCAAATGATCCCGTATTAGACCCGAAATAGTCCCAAAATGACCCTGACGGGATCCCGAAAGGATTCCGAAAACAATCCAGAAATGATGCCGGAAAGGTCCTCAAATGATCCCCTAATAGTCCCGAAATGACCGTGACGGGATCCCGACAACTGTCCAGAAATTATGCCGAAAGGGTTCGCAAATGATCCCGTATTAGTCGAGAAAAAGTTCCGAAATGACCACGACGGGATCCCGGACGAATCCCAAAAACCATCCAGAAATAATGCCGGTAGGTATCCCAAATGATCCCGAAATAGTCCCGAAATGACCTCGTCGGCATCCCGGACGGATCCCGAAAATTATCCAGAAATGATGCCGGAAAGGTTACCAAATGATCCCCTAATAGTCCCGAAATTACCCTGATGGGATCCCGGACGGATCCCGAAAACCATCCAGAAATGATGCCGAAAGGGTTCCAAAATGATCCCGTATTAGTCGCGAAAAAGTCCCGAAATGACCCCGACGGGATCCCGGACGGATCCCGAAAACCATCCAGAAATGATGCCGGAAGAGCTCCAAAATGACCCCGAAAAAGTCCCCAAATGACCCCGACGAGATCCCGGACGGATCCCGAAAACCATCCAGAAATGATGCCTGAAGAGCCCCCAAATGATCCTGAAAAAGTCCCCAAATGACCCCGACGAGATCCCGGACGGATCCCGCAAACCATCCAGAAATGATGCCGGAAGAGCCCCCAAATGATCCCGAAAAAGTCCCCAAATTACCCCGACGAAATCCCGGACGGATCCCGAAAACCATCCAGAAATGATGCCGAATGATCCCGTATTAGTCGCGAAAAAGTCCCGAAATGACCCCGACGGGATGCCGGACGAATCCCGAGGACCATCCAGAAAAGATGTCTAAAGGCACCCAAAATAGCCCCGAAAAAGTCCCGTAATGATCCCGGAAACCATCAAGAATTTATCTCTCGAAGATGCGCAAATGATCCCGAAAGTACCCCGACGGGATCCCGGACGGATCCCGAAAACCATCCAGAAATGATGCCGGAAGGGTCCCCAAATGATCGCGAAATAGTCCCGAAATGATTCCGGAATAGTCCCGAAAATGTCCCAAAATAACCCCGACGGGATCCCGGACGGATCCCGAAAACTATACAGAAATGATCCCGGAAGGGTCCCGAAAACCATCCAGAAATGATGCCGAAAGGGTCCCCAAATGATCCCATCTTAGTCGAGAAAAAGTTCCGAAATTACCCCGACGGGATCCCGGACGGATCCCAAAAACCGTGCAGAAATGATGCCGGAAGGGTCCCCAAATGATCGCGAAATAGTCCCGAAATGATCACGGAATAGTCCCGAAAATGTCCCAAAATAACCCCGACGGGATCCCGGACGGATCCCGAAAACTATACAGAAATGATCCCGAAATAGTCCCGAAAAAGTCCCGAAATAACCCTGGCGGGATCCCGAAAACCGTCCAGAAATGATCCCGGAAGGGTCTCGATATGACCCTAACGGGATTACAAATAGGGTGAAGCTAATTATAAAACCATGTTAATAAGGCAGCAGGCGCATTGGAGCGAATAAAAAGTTACATAGAAACATACAGGTAAAGCTAATAAAAGCGTGCTAATAAAAACAATTGATGGAGGGTGGATGGCGGAAGTAGAGGAGAGGACCACTGATCGTTCCTCCAAAATTGTCTAGATCTCGATCTGTATGTACCAGATACCAAAAACTATTGATTTAGGAGAAAATTTATATTGAGTTATAACAATTTATAGATTTTACACCAGAGGGGGAGATAAAGGGGGGCGGGCGGAGGGTGTCACTACTTACTTTGTAAGCCCTCGACTTATTTGACCCCTTGAGTCTGTGATATTGGGGAAGGCCAGTATACGTAAAGTTATAACGTGTAAAAATTATTAAAAACATAACTTCTCGAAGGGGTCGTGGGACCCCCACCCCTCTTTCCATGTTCGAAAAAAATTTCGCTAGTAGACTACTGTCTGTGTCCCAAATTTCATCAAAATCCGTGTAGCCATTCTGGCGTGATTCAGTCGCAAAGACGAAAAAATATCATAATTAAATTATAACTGTTCCTAGGGGGCGGAGACCATGCCCCTTTTGAAATATATATAGCTAGTAGATCCTTCTAGACTATTGGCTATATGTGTGCAAAATTTCATCCAAATCGGTCCAGCCGTTCTTGCGTGATTGAGTCACAAAGACAAACGTCTGGACAAACATCCAAACATCCAAACTTTGCCATTTATAATATACTAGCCTTTACCCGCGGCCCCGTCCGCAAGGAGAAATTTAAATATATGGGCTATTCGCGTTAGCCTGCTTATCAAGTAATCTGTTTAAAATTTTGTTTTCGGTCTAATGCATTTTATTTTTGTAATTGAGTAAAAAAAAAGAACTAAATGAGCTGATAACCTGATAGGATCCCAAATGATCCCGAAATTATCCAGAAAAACCTATGAAATGACCCCCACGCTATCACGGACGGATCCCGAAAACCATCCAGAAATGCCCCGGAAGGGTCTCTAAAAGTTCCCGGAATAGTTCCAAAAAACCCGAAATTACAACGACACGATTCTAGACGTATCCAGAGAACCACACAGAAATGATCCCTGAAGGTGTTCCAAAATGATCCCGAAAAGGTTCCGAAATGACCCTGACGGGCTCCAGGGCGGATCTCAAAAACCATCCAGAAAATATCCAGGAAGGGTCCCTAAATTATCCCGACATACTCCAGAAAAAGTTCCGAAATGGCTCCGAGGGGATCCACGATGGATCGCGAAAACCATACAGAAATGATTCCGGAAGGATTCCAAAATGATCCCGAAATAGTCCGGAATTGACCCAGATGGGATCCCGCACAGATCCAGAAATGATCCCGGAAGGGTGCAAAAATTATCCCGGAAAAGTAACAAAAAATCCCGAAATGGCTCCTACGGCATCCCGGACGGATCCAGAAATGATCTCGGAAGGGTCCCCAAATGATCCCAAAATGGTCCCGAAATGACCCTGATGGATCCGGCAAACCATCAAGAAATTATGCCGAAAGGGTCCCAAAACGATCCCGAAATAATACAGAAAAAGTCACGAAACGACCCCTAGAGGATCCCCAAATGATCCCGTATTAGCCCCGAAAAGGTCCCGAAATAACCCCGACAGGATCCCGGACAAATCCCGAAAACCATCCAGAAATGATGCCGGAAGGAATCCCAAATGATTCCGTAAAATTCCCGCATTGATTCCGACGGGATTCCGAACGGATACCGAAAATCATCCAGAAGTGATGCCGCAAAGGTCCTCAAATGATCACCTAATAGTCCCGAAATGACCCTTAAGGGGTCATGGACGGATTCCATAAACCATCCAGAAATGATCCCGATATATTCCCGAAGAAGTCCCGAAATGACCCTGACGGGATCTCGAACGCACCCCTAAATGACCCTGACGGGATCCCGGACAGATCCCGAAATCCATCAAGAAATGATCTTGGGAGGGACCCCAAATGATCCCGAAAAAGTCCCGCAATGATTCCGAGGGGATCCTGATCGGATACCGATAACCATCCAGAAGTGATGCCGGAAAGGTCCTCAAATGATTACCTAATACCAAAATGACCCTGACGGCATCCCGGACTGAACCCAAAATCCATCCAGAAATGATCTTGGGAAGGTCCCAAAATTATCCCGAAATAGTCTCGGAAAAGTTCAGAAATTACCCTGACGGGTTCCCGGACAAATCCTGAAAGCCATCTCTAAATGATCCCGAAAAAGTCCCGAAATGACCCTGACTGGACCCCGAAAGGATCCCGAAAACTATCCAGAAATGATGCCGGAAATGTCCTCAAATGAACACCTAATAGTTCCGAAAAGACCCTGACGGGATCCCGAACGGATCCCGACAACTATCTAGAAATGATGCCGAAAGGGCCCGCAAATGATCCCGTATTAGTCGAGAAAAAGTCCCGAAATGAACCCGACGGGATGCCGGACGAATCCCAAAAACCAGCCAGAAATGATGCCGGAAGGGACACCAAATGATCCCGAAAAAGTCCCGCAATAATTCCGACGGGATCCTGAGCGGATACCGAAAACCATCCAGAAGTGATGCCGAAAAAGTCCTCAAATGATCACCTAATAGTCCCAAAATGACCCTGACGGCATCCCGGACAGATCCCGAAATCCATCCAGAAATGATCTTGGGAGGGTCCCAAAATTATCCCGAAATAGTCTGGGAAAAGTCCAGAAATTACCCTGACGGATACCGGACGAATCCTGAAAACCAATCTTAAATGATGCCGAAAAAGTCCCGAAATGACCCTGATGGGACCCGGAAAGGATCCCGAAAACTAACCAGAAATGATGCCGGAAAGGTCCTCAAATGATCTCCCAATAGTTCCGAAAAGACCCTGACGGGATCCCGAACGGATCCCGACAACTATCCAGAAATGATACCGAAAGGGCCCGCAAATGATCCCGTATTAGTCGAGAAAAAGTCCCGAAATGACCCCGATGGGATGCCGGACGAATCCCAAAAACCATCCAGAAATGATTTTGGAAGGGACCCCAATGATCCCGAAAAAGTCCCGCAATTATTCCGACGGGAATCTGAACGGATACCGAAAACCATCCAGAAGTGATGCCGGAACGGTCCTCAAATGTTCACCTAATAGTCCCAAAATGACCCTGAGGGCATCCCGGACAAATCCCGAAATCCATCCAGAAATGATCTTGGGAAGGTCCCAAAATGATCCCGAAATAGTTTCGGAAAAGTCCAGAAATTACCCTGACGGGTTCCCGGACGAATCCTGAAAGCCATCCTTAAATGATCCCGAAAAAGCCCCGAAATGACCCTGACGGGATCCCGAAAGGATTCCAAAAACTATCCAGAAATGATGCCGGAAAGGTCCTCAAATGATCCCCTAATAGTTCCGAAATGACCGTGACGGGATCCCGAACGGATCCCGACAACTATCCAGAAATTATGCCGAAAGGGTCCGCAAATGATCCCGTATTAGTCGAGAAAAAGTCCCGAAATGACCCCGACGGGATGCCGGACGAATCCCAAAAACCATCCAGAAATGATTTTGGAACGGACCCCAATGATCCCGAAAAAGTCCCGCAATTATTCCGACGGGAATCTGAACGGATACCGAAAACCATCCAGAAGTGATGCCGGAACGGTCCTCAAATGCTCACCTAATAGTCCCAAAATGACCCTGATGGGATCCCGGACGGATCCCGAAAACCATCCAGAAATGATGCCGGAAGAGCCCCCAAATGATCCCGAAAAAGTCCCCAAATGACCCCGACGATATCCCGCACGGATCCCGAAAACCATCCAGAAATGATGCCGGAAGAGCCCCAAATGATCCCGAAAAAGTCCCCAAATGACCCCGACATACTCCAGAAAAGGTTCCGAAATGGCTCCGAGGGAATCAACGACGGATCGCGAAAACCATACAGAAATGATTCCGGAAGGATCCCAAAATGATCCCGAAATAGTCCGGAAATGACCCAGATGGGATCCCGCACAGATCCAGAAATGATCCCGGAAGGGTCCAAAAACTATCCCGGAAAAGTAACAAAAAATCCCGAAATGGCTCCTACGGCATCCCGGACGGATCCAGAAATGATCTCGGAAGGGTCCCCAAATGATCCCAAAATGGTCCCGAAATGACCCTGATGGATCCGGCAAACCATTAAGAAATTAAGCCGGAAGGGTCCCCAAATTATCCCGAAATAAAACAGAAAAAGTCACGAAACGACCCCTAGAGGATCCCCAAATGATCCCGTATTAGCCCAAAAAAGTCCCAAAATGACCCTGACGGGATCCCGAAAGGATTCCGAAAACAATACAGAAATGATGCCGAAAAGGTCCTCAAATGATCCCCTAATAGTCCCGAAATGACCGTGACGGGATCCCGACAACTATCCAGAAATGATGCCGAAAGGGTCCGCAAATGATCCCGTATTAGTCGAAAAAAAGTCCCGAAAGGACCACGACGGGATCCCGGACGAATCCCAAAAACCATCCAGAAATGATGCCGGTAGGTATCCCAAATGATCCCGAAATAGTCCCGAAATGACCTCGTCGGCATCCCGGACGGATCCCGAAAATTATCCAGAAATGATGCCGGAAAGGTTCCCAAATGATCCCCTAATAGTCCCGAAATTACCCTAATGGGATCCCGGACGGATCCCGAAAACCATCCAGAAATGATGCCGAAAGGGTTCCCAAATGATCCCGTATTAGTCGCGAAAAAGTCCCGAAATGACCCCGACGGGATCCCGGACGGATCCCGAAAACCATCCAGAAATGATGCCGGATGAGCCCCAAAATGATCCCGAAAAAGTCCCCAAATGACCCCGACGAGATCCCGGACGGATCCCGAAAACCATCCAGAAATGATGCCGGAAGAGCCCCCAAATGATCCCGAAAAAGTCCCCAAATGACCCCGACGATATCCCGGATGGATCCCGAAAACCATCCAGAAATGATGTCGGAAGAGCCCTCAAATGATCCCGAAAAAGTCCCCATATGACCCCGACGAGATCCCGCACGGATCCCGAAAACCATCCAGAAATGATGCCGGAAGGGTCCCCAAATGATCGCGAAATAGTCCCGAAATGATTTCGGAATAGTCCCGAAAATGTTCCAAAATAACCCCGACGGGATCCCGGACGGATCCCGTAAACTATACAGAAATGATCCCGGAAGGGTCCCAAAATGATCCCGAAATAGTCCCGAAAAAGTCCCGAAAAAGTCCCGAAATTACCCCGGCGTAATCCCGGACCGATCCCGAAAACCATCCAGAAATGATCCCGGAAGGGTCTCGATATGACCCTTACGGGATTACAAATAAGGTGAAGCTAATTATAAAACCATGTTAATAAGGCAGCAGGCGCATTGGAGCGAATAAAAATTTAGATAGAAACATACAGGTAAAGCTAATAAAAGCGTGCTAATAAAAACAATTGATGGAGGGCGGATGGCGGGAGTAGAGGAGAGGACCACTGATCGTTCCTCCAAAATTGTCTAGATCTCGTTCTGTATGTACCAGATACCAAAAACTATTGATTTAGGAGAAAATTTAGATTGAGTTATAACAATTTATGGATTTTACACCAGAGGGGGTGATAAAGGGGGGCGGTCGGAGGGTGTCACTGCTTACTTTGTAAGCCCTCGACTTATTTGACCCCTTGTGTCTGTGATATAGGTGAAGGCCAGTATACGTAAAGTTATAATGTGTAAAAATTATGAAAAATAATTTCTCGAAGGGTCGTGGGACCCCCACCCCTCTTTCAATGTTCGAAAAAATTTCGCTAGTAGACTACTGTCTGTGTCCCAAATTTCATCAAAATCCGTGTAGCCATTCTGGCGTGATTCAGTCGCAAAGACGAAAAAATATAATAATTAAATTATAACTGTTCCTAGGGGGCGGGGACCACGCCCCTTTTGAAAAATATATAGCTAGTAGATCCTTCTAGACTATTGGCTATATGTGTGCAAAATTTCATCCAAATCGGTCCAGCCGTTCTTGCGTTATTGAGTCACAAAGACAAACCTCTGGACAAACATCCAAACATCCAAACATCCAAACATCCAAACATCCAAACATCCAAACATCCAAACATCCAAACATCTTAACATCCAAACTTTGCCATTTATAATATACTAGCCTTTACCCGCGGCCCCGTCCGCAAGGAGAAAATGAAATATGTGGGCTATTCACGTTAGCCTGCTTATAAAGTTATCTGTTTAAAATTTTTTTTTTTGTCTAATGCATTTTATTTTTGTAATTGAGTAAAAAAAAGAACTTTATGAGCTGATAACCTGATAGGATCCCAAAATAATAACGAAATTATCCAGAAAAAGCCACGAAATGACCCCGACGCTATCGCGGACGGATCCCGAAAACCATAGAGAAACGCCCCGGAAGTGTTTCCAAAAGTTCCCGAAGTAGTCCCAAAAAAACCGAAATGACAACGATACGATTCTAGACTTATCCAGAGAACTACACAGAAATGATGCCTGAAGGGTACCAAATTGATCCCGAAATAGTCCCGAAAAAGTTCCGAAATTACCCTGACGGGCTCCCGGACGGATCTCAAAAACCATCCAGGAAGGGTTCCTAAATTATCCCGACATAGTCCAGAAAAAGCTCCGAAAAAGTTCCGAAATGACCCCGAGGGATCCACAACGGATAGTGAAAACCATAAAGAAATGATTCCGCAAGGGTCCCAAAATGATTCCGAAATAGGCCGAAAATGACCCCGTTGGAATCCCGCACGGATCCAAATGTGATCCCGGAAGGGTTTCAAAACTATCCCGAAAAAGTAACAAAAAAAATCTCAAAATGAATCTTACGGCATCCTGGACGGATCCAGAAATGATCCCAACATGGTCCCGAAATGACCCTGATGGATCCGGCAAACGATCAAGAATTCATGCCGGAAGGGTCTTCAAATGATCCCGAAATAATACAGATAAAGTCATGGAATGACCCCTAAGTGGTCCCCAAATGATCCCGAAATAGTCCCCGAAAAAGTCCCGAAATTACCCTGATGGGTTCCCGTACAGATCCCGAAATCCATCCAGAAGTGATGCCGGAAGGGTCCAAAAATGATTACGTATTGTCCCCGAAAAAGTCCCTAAATGACCCCGACGGGATCCCGGACGGATCCCCAAAACTATCTAGAAATAATGAAGGAAGGTACCCAAATTGATTCCGAAAAAGTCGTGAAATAACCCCGCGGAATTCCGGACGGATCCCGAAAACCATCCAGAAGTCATCCCGAAATAGTCCCGAAGAAGTCCCGAAATGTCCCTGACGGGATCTCAAACGGCCCCCTAACTGACCCCGCCGGATCCCGGACAGATCCCGAAATCCATCCAGAAATCATTTTGGCCCAAAATGATTCCGAAATAGTTTCGGAAAAGTCCACAAATTACCCCGACGGGATCCGGACGAATCCTGAAAACCATCCTTAAATGATCCCAAAAAAGTCCCGAAATGACCCCGACGGGATCTCGGACGGATCCCCAAAACTATCTAGAAATGATGAAGGAAGGTGCCCAAAATGATTCCGAAAAAGTCCTGGAATAACCCCGACCGGATTCCGGACGGATCCCGAAAACCATCCAGAAATGATGCCGAAAGGTACACCAAATGATCCCGACGGGGTCCCTTACGGATCCCGAAAAGCATGCAGAAATGATGCCGGAAGGGACCCAAATGATCCCGAAATAGTTCCGAAATGACCCCGTCGGGATCCCGGAAACTATTCATAACTGATGCCGGAAAGGTCCTCAAATGATCCCGTATTAGTCGAGAAAAAGTCTCGAAATGACCCCGACGGGGTCCCTTACGGATCCCGAAAACCATCCAGAAATGATGCCGAAAGGAACACCAAATGATCCCGAAATAGTCCCGAAATGACCCCGACGGGATCCCGGACTGATCCCCAAAATTATCCAGAAATGATGCCGGAAAGGTCCTCAAATGATCCCTTAATAGTCCCGAAATCACCATGAAGGGATCCCCGACGGATCCGGGAAACTATTCAAAAATGACGCCGGAAAGGTTCCCAAATGATCCCCAAATAGTGCCGAAATGACCCTGGCGGGATCCCGGACTGATACAGAAAGCCATCTAGAAATGATGCCGGAAGGTATCCCAAATGATCCCAAAAAAGTCTTGAAATGAATCCGACGGGATCCCGGACGAATCCCGAAAACCATCCAGAAATGCTGCCGGAAGGAAACCCAAATGATACCGAAAAAGTCTCGAAATGACCCCGACGGGATTCCTAACGGATACCGAAAACCATCCAGAAATGATGCCGGAAAGGTTCCCAAATGATCCCCAAATAGTGCCGAAATGACCATGACGGGATCCCGGACCGATCCCGAAAACCATCCAGAAATGATGGCGAAACGGCCCCAAACGATCCCGTATTAGTGGCGAAAAAGTCCTGAAATGACCCCGACGGGATCCCGGACGAATCTCGAAAACCATCCAGAAATGATGCCGGAAGGGAACCCAAATTATCCCGAAAAAGTCCCGAAATGACGCCGACGGGATCCCGGACGGATCCCGAAAACCATCCAGAAATGATGCCGGAAGGGTTCCCAAATGATCCCGAAATAGTACCGAAATTTCCTCGTCGGCATCCCGGACGGATCCCGAAAATTATCCAGAAATGATGCCGGAAAGGTCCCCAAATGATCCCCTAATAGTCCCGCAATTACCCTGATGGGATCCCGGACGGATCACGAAAACCATCCGGAAATGATGCCGAAAGGGTTCCCAAATGATCCCGTATTAGTCGCGAAAAAGTCCCGAAATGACCCCGACGGGATCCCGGACGGATCCCGAAAACCATCCAGAAATGATGCCGGAAGAGCCCCCAAATGATTCCGAAAAGGTCCCCAAATGACCCCGACGAGATCCCGGACGGATACCGAAATGATGCCGGTAGGTACCCCAAATGATCCCGAAATAGTCCCGAAATGACCCCGTCCGGATCCCGAAAACTATCCAGAAATGATGCCGAAAGGGTCCCCAAATGATCCCGTATTAGTCGAGAAAAAGTCCCGGAATGACCGCGACAGGATCCCGGACGGATCCCGAAAACCATCCAGAAATTATGCCGGAAGAGCCCCCAAATGATCCCGAAAAAGTCCTCAGATGACCCCGACATACTCCAGAGAAAGTTCCGAAGTTGCTCCAAGGGGATCCACGACGGATCGCGAAAACCATCCAGAAATGATCCCGATATAGTCCCGAAGAAGTCCGGAAATGACCCTAACGGGATCTCGAACGCATCCCTAAATGACCCTGACGGGATCCCGGACAGATGCCGAAATCCATCCAGAAATAATCTTGGGAGGGACCCCAAATTATTCCGAAAAAGTCCCGCAATGATTCCGACGGGATCCTGAACGGATACCGAAAACCATCCAGAAATGATCTTGGAAAGGTCCCAAAATGATCCCGAAATAGTCTCGGAAAAGTCCGGAAATTACCCTGACGAATCCTGAAAACCATCCTTAAATGATCATGAAAAAATCCCGAAATGACCCTTACGGGACCCCGAAAGGATCCCGAAAACTATCCAGAAATGATGCCGGAAAGGTCCTCGAATGATTTCCTAATAGTTCCGAAAAGACCCTGACGGGATCCCGAACGGATCCCGACAACTATCTAGAAATGATGCCGGAAGGGCCCGAAATGATCCCGTATTAGTCGAAAAAAAGTCCCGAAAGGACCACGACGGGATCCCGGACAAATCCCAAAAACCATCCAGAAATGATGCCGGTAGGTATCCCAAATGATCCCGAAATAGTCCCGAAATGACCTCGTCGGCATCCCGGACGGATCCCGAAAATTATCCAGAAATGATGCCGGAAAGGTCCCCAAATGATCCCGTATTAGTCGAAAAAAAGTCCCGAAAGGACCACGACGGGATCCCGGACAAATCCCAAAAACCATCCAGAAATGATGCCGGTAGGTACCCCAAATGATCCCGAAATAGTCCCGAAATGACCCCGTCCGGATCCCGAAAACTATCCAGAAATGATGCCGAAAGGGTCCCCAAATGATCCCGTATTAGTCGAAAAAAAGTCCCGAAAGGACCACGACGGGATCCCGGACAAATCCCAAAAACCATCCAGAAATGATGCCGGTAGGTATCCCAAATGATCCCGAAATAGTCCCGAAATGACCTCGTCGGCATCCCGGACGGATCCCGAAAATTATCCAGAAATGATGCCGGAAAGGTTCCCAAATGATCCCCTAATAGTCCCGAAATTACCCTAATGGGATCCCGGACGGATCCCGAAAACCATCCAGAAATGATGCCGAAAAGGTTCCCAAATGATCCCGTATTAGTCGCGAAAAAGTTCCGAAATGACCCCGACGGGATCCCGGACGGATCCCGAAAACCATCCAGAAATGATGCCGAAAGGGTTCCCAAATAATCCCGTATTAGTCGCGAAAAAGTACCGAAATGACCCCGACGGGATCCCGAAAACCATCCAGAAATGATGCCGGATGAGCCCCAAAATGATCCCGAAAAAGTCTCCAAATGACCCCGACGATATCCCGGACGGATCCCGAAAATCATCCAGAAATGATGCTGGAAGAGCCCCCAAATGATCCCGAAAACCATCCAGAAATGATGCCGGAAGAGCCCCCAAATGATCCCGAAAAAGTCCCCATATGACCCCGACGAGATACCGCACGGATCCCGAAAACCATCCAGAAATGATGCCGGAAGGGTCCCCAAATGATCGCGAAATAGTCCCGAAATGATTCCGGAATAGTCCCGAAAATGTTCCAAAATAACCCCGACGGGACCCCGGACGGATCCCGTAAACTATACAGAAATGATCCCGGAAGGGTCCCAAAATGATCCCGAAATAGTCCCGAAAAAGTCCCGAAATTATCCCGGCGTAATCCCGGACCGATCCCGAAAACCATCCAGAAATGATCCCGGAAGGGTCTCGATATGACCCTTACGGGATTACAAATAAGGTGAAGCTAATTATAAAACCATGTTAATAAGGCAGCAGGCGCATTGGAGCGAATAAAAAGTTAGATAGAAACATACAGGTAAAGCTAATAAAAGCGTGCTAATAAAAACAATTGATGGAGGGCGGATGGCGGGAGTAGAGGAGAGGACCACTGATCGTTCCTCCAAAATTGTCTAGATCTCGTTCTGTATGTACCAGATGCCAAAAACTATTGATTTAGGAGAAAATTTAGATTGAGTTATAACAATTTATGGATTTTACACCAGAGGGGGAGATAAAGGGGCGGGCGGAGGGTGTCACTGCTTACTTTGTAAGCCCTCGACTTATTTGACCCCTTGAGTCTGTGATATTGGTGAAGGCCAGTATACGTAAAGTTATAATGTGTAAAAATTATGAAAAATAATTTCTCGAAGGGTCGTGGGACCCCAACCCCTCTTTCCATGTTCGAAAAAAATTTCGCTAGTAGACTACTGTCTGTGTCCCAAATTTCATCAAAATCCGTGTAGCCATTCTGGCGTGATTCAGTCGCAAAGACGAAAAAATATAATAATTACATTATAACTGTTCCTAGGGGGCGGGGACCACGCCCCTTTTGAAAAATATATAGCTAGTAGATCCTTCTAGACTATTGGCTATATGTGTGCAAAATTTCATCCAAATCGGTCCAGCCGTTCTTGCGTTATTGAGTCACAAAGACAAACGTCTGGACAAACATCCAAACATCCAAACATCCAAACATCCAAACATCCAAACATCTAAACATCCAAACATCCAAACATCCAAACATCTTAACATCCAAACTTTCCCATTTATAATATATATTAGACTAGCCTTTACCCGCGGCCCCGTCCGCAAGGAGAAAATGAAATATGTGGGCTATTCACGTTAGCCTGCTTATAAAGTTATCTGTTTAAAATTTTTTTTCTGTCTAATGCATTTTATTTTTGTAATTGAGTAAAAAAAAGAACTTTATGAGCTGATAACCTGATAGGATCCCAAAATGATAACGGAATTATCCAGAAAAAGCCACGAAATGACCCCGACGCTATCGCGGACGGATCCCGAAAACCATCCAGAAACGCCCCGGAAGCGTTTCCAAAAGTTCCCGAAGTAGTCCCAAAAAAACCCGAAATGGCAACGACACGATTCTAGACTTATCCAGATAACCACACAGAAATAATGCCTGAAGGGTACCAAATTGATCCCGAAATAGTCCCGAAAAAGTTCCGAAATTACCCTGACGGGCTCCCGGACGAATCTCAGAAACCATCCAGAAAATATCCAGGAAGGGTCCCTAAATTATCCCGACTAACTCCAGAAAAAGTTCCGAAATGGCTCCGAGGGGATCCACGATGGATCGCGAAAACCATACAGAAATGATTCCGGAAGGATTCCAAAATGATCCCGAAATAGTCCGGAATTGACCCAGATGGCATCCCGGACGGATCCAGAAATGATCTCGGAAGGGTCCCCAAATGATCCCAAAATGGTCACGAAATGACCCTGATGGATCCGGCAAACCATCAAGAAATTATGCCGAAAGGGTCCCAAAATGATCCCAAAATAATACAGAAAAAGTCACGAAACGACCCCTAGAGGATCCCCAAATGAGCCCCGAAAAGGTCCCGAAATAACCCCGACGGGATCCCGGAAAAATCCCGAAAACCATCCAGAAATGATGCCGGAAGGAATCCCAAATGATTCCGTAAACGTCCCGCATTGATTCCGACGGGATCCCGAACGGATACCGAAAATCATCCAGAAGTGACGCCGGAAAGGTCCTCAAATGATCACCTAATAGTCCCGAAATGACCCTTAAGGGGTCATGGACGGATCCCATAAACCATCCAGAAATGATCCCGATATATTCCCGAAGAAGTCCCGAAATGACCCTGACGGGATCTCGAACGCACCCCTAAATGACCCTGACGGGATCCCGGACAGATCCCGAAATCCATCCAGCAATGATCTTGGGAGGGACCCCAAATGATCCCGAAAAAGTCCCGCAATGATTCCGAGGGGATCTTGATCGGATACCGATAACCATCCAGAAGTGATGCAGGAAAGGTCCTCAAATGATCACCTAATACCAAAATGACCCTGACGGCATCCAGGACTGATCCCAAAATCCATCCAGAAATGATCTTGGGAAGGTCCCAAAATTATCCCGAAATAGTCTCGGAAAAGTTCAGAAATTACCCTGACGGGTTCCCGGACGAATCCTGAAAGCCATCTCTAAATGATCCCGAAAAAGTCCCGAAATGACCCTGACTGGACCCCGAAAGGATCCCGAAAACTATCCAGAAATGATGCCGGAAATGTCCTCAAATGATCACCTAATAGTTCCGAAAAGACCCTGACGGGATCCCGAACGGATCCCGACAACTATCTAGAAATGATGCCGAAAGGGCCCGCAAATGATCCCGTATTAGTCGAGAAAAAGGCCCGAAATGAACCCGACGGGATGCCGGACGAATCCCAAAAACCAGCCAGAAATGATGCCGGAAGGGACACCAAATGATCCCGAAAAAGTCCCGCAATAATTCCGACGGGATCCTGAGCGGATACCGAAAACCATCCAGAAGTGATGCCGAAAAGGTCCTCAAATGATCACCTAATAGTCCCAAAATGACCCTGACGGCATCCCGGACAGATCCCGAAATCCATCCAGAAATGATCTTGGGAGGGTCCCAAAATTATCCCGAAATAGTCTGGGAAAAGTCCATAAATTACCCTGACGGATACCGGACGAATCCTGAAAACCAATCTTAAATGAAATGATCTTGGGAGGGTCCCAAAATTATCCCGAAATAGTCTCGGAAAAGTCCAGAAATTACCCTGACGGGTTCCCGCACGAATCCTGAAATGATCCCGAAAAAGCCCCGAAATGACCCTGACGGGATCCCGAAAGGATTCCAAAAACTATCCAGAAATGATGCCGGAAAGGTCCTCAAATGATCCCCTAATAGTTCCGAAATGACCGTGACGGGATCCCGAACGGATCCCGACAACTATCCAGAAATTATGCCGAAAGGGTACGCAAATGATCCCGTATTAGTCGAGAAAAAGTCCCGAAATGACCCCGACGGGATCCCGGACGAATCTCAAAAACCATCCAGAAATGATGCCGGTAGGTATCCCAAATGATCCCGAAATAATCCCGAAATGACCTCGTCGGCATCCCGGACGGATACCGAAAATTATCCAGAAATGATGCCGGAAAGGTCCACAAATGATCCCCTAATAGTCCCGAAATTACCCTGATGGGATCCCGGACGGATCCCGAAAACCATCCAGAAATGATGCCGGAAGAGCCCCCAAATGATCCCGAAAAAGTCCCCAAATGACCCCGACGATATCCCGGACGGATCCCGAAAACCATCCAGAAATGATGCCGGAAGAGCCCCCAAATGATCCCGAAAAAGTCCCCAAATGACCCCGACGAGATCCCGCACGGATCCCGAAAACCATCCACAAATGATGCCGGACGAGCCCCAAATGATCCCGAAAAAGTCCCCAAATGACCCCGACATACTGCAGAAAAGGTTCCGAAATGGCTCTGAGGGAATCGACGACAGATCGCGAAAACCATACAGAAATGATTCCGGAAGGATCCCAAAATGATCCCGAAATAGTCCGGAAATGACCCAGATGGGATCCCACACAGATCCAGAAATGATCCCGGAAGGGTCCAAAAACTATCCCGGAAAAGTAACAAAAAATCCCGAAATGGCTCCTACGGCATCCCGGACGGATCCAGAAATGATCTCGGAAGGGTCCCCAAATGATCCCAAAATGGTCCCGAAATGACCCTGATGGATCCGGCAAACTATCAAGAAATTATGCCGGAAGGGTCCCCAAATGATCCCGAAATAAAACAGAAAAAGTCACGAAACGACCCCTAGAGGATCCCCAAATGATCCCGTATTAGCCCCAAAAAAGTCCCAAAATGACCCTGACGGGATCCCGAAAGGATTCCGAAAACAATACAGAAATGATGCCGGAAAGGTCCTCAAATGATCCCCTAATAGTCCCGAAATGACCGTGACGGGATCCCGACAACTATCCAGAAATGATGCCGAAAGGGTCCGCAAATGATCCCGTATTAGTCGAAAAAAAGTCCCGAAAGGACCACGACGGGATCCCGGACGAATCCCAAAAACCATCCAGAAATGATGCCGGTAGGTATCCCAAATGATCCCGAAATAGTCCCGAAATGACCTCGTCGGCATCCCGGACGGATCCCGAAAATTATCCAGAAATGATGCCGGAAAGGTTCCCAAATGATCCCCTAATAGTCCCGAAATTACCCTAATGGGATCCCGGACGGATCCCGAAAACCATCCAGAAATGATGCCGAAAGGGTTCCCAAATGATCCCGTATTAGTCGCGAAAAAGTCCCGAAATGACCCCGACGGGATCCCGGACGGATCCCGAAAACCATCCAGAAATGATGCCGAAAGGGTTCCCAAATGATCCCGTATTAGTCGCGAAAAAGACCCGAAATGACCCCGACGGGATCCCGGACGGATCCCGAAAACCATACAGAAATGATGCCGGATGAGCCCCGAAATGATCCCGAAAAAGTCCCCAAATGACCCCGACGAGATCCCGGACGGATCCCGAAAACCATCCAGAAATGATGCCGGAAGAGCCCCCAAATGATCCCGAAAAAGTCCCCAAATGACCCCGACGATATCCCGGACGGATCCCGAAAACCATCCAGAAATGATGCCGGAAGAGCCCTCAAATGATCCCGAAAAAGTCCCCATATGACCCCGACGAGATCCCGCACGGATCCCGAAAACCATCCAGAAATGATGCCGGAAGGGTCCCCAAATGATCGCGAAATAGTCCCGAAATGATTCCGGAATAGTCCCGAAAATGTTCCAAAATAACCCCGACGGGATCCCGTAAACTATACAGAAATGATCCCGGAAGGGTCCCAAAATTATCCCGAAATAGTCCCGAAAAAGTCCCGAAATTACCCCGGCGTAATCCCGGACCGATCCCGAAAACCTTCCAGAAATGATCCCGGAAGGGTCTCGATATGAAACATACAGGTAAAGCTAATAAAAGCGTGCTAATAAAAACAATTGACGGAGGGCGGATGGCGGGAGTAGAGGAGAGGACCCCTGATCGTTCTTCCAAAATTGTCTAGATCTCGTTCTGTATGTACCAGATACCAAAAACTATTGATTTAGGAGAAAATTTAGATTGAGTTATAACAATTTATGGATTTTACACCAGAGGGGGAGATAAAGGGGGCGGGCGGAGGGTGTCACTGCTTACTTTGTAAGCCCTCGACTTATTTGACCCCTTGAGTCTGTGATATTGGTGAAGGCCAGTATACGTAAAGTTATAATGTGTAAAAATTATGAAAAATAATTTCTCGAAGGGTCGTGGGACCCCCACCCCTCTTTCCATGTTCGAAAAAAATTTCGCTAGTAGACTACTGTCTGTGTCCCAAATTTCATCAAAATCCGTGTAGCCATTCTGGCGTGATTCAGTCGCAAAGACGAAAAAATATAATAATTAAATTATAACTGTTCCTAGGGGGCGGGGACCACGCCCCTTTTAAAAAATATATAGCTAGTAGATCCTTCTAGACTATTGGCTATATGTGTGCAAAATTTCATCCAAATCGGTCCAGCCGTTCTTGCGTTATTGAGTCACAAAGACAAACGTCTGGACAAACATCCAAACATCCAAACATCCAAACATCTAAACATCCAAACATCTTAACATCCAAACTTTCCCATTTATAATATACTAGCCTTTACCCGCGGCCCCGTCCGCAAGGAGAAAATAAAATATATGTGTTATTCACGTTAGCCTGCTTATCAAGTTGTCCGATTAAAAATTTTTTCTGTCAATGTATTTTATTTTTTAATACAGTAAAAAAAAAGAACTAACTGAGCTGATGGGCACGCTTACATGAATAGTACAATACACTTTTTTCGAATTAAAAAAAATACATTTTGTTTCTAAGTTAAATTAATTGATATGACAGGGGTGAAAGAATTACTACTCATAGAACAAAGGAGTGAAACTACAATTAGCTAAAACCAAAAAGAAGTTTTTAAATGAAAGCAGTGTTGCTTTTTCGGGTATTTAGTTGGTTAAAATATTACAAAAATTTTAATTATAGTTGTAATAGTTCGTTACAGGATTCATTTAAAAATAGAACGAAAAAGCTGTGATATATTAAAGATAAAACATACCGAATTTTAATTACGAATAATTTGCCGTAAATCCACGGCCATGTGTGCTGAATTACCGGTTTCGAAGAGACCTAAAATGATCCCGGAAGTGTCCCTAAATGACACCAAATAGTCACGAAATGATGCCGACGGGATCCTGGACAAATCTCGAAAACTATCCAGAAATGATGCCGGAAGGGTCCCAAAATAATCCCGAAGTAGTCACGAAAAGTCCCGAAATGACCCTGACGGGATCCCGGACGGATCCCGAATACCATACAGATTTGATTCCTGAACGGTCCGCAAATGATCCCGATATAGTCCGAAAAAGCTCTGACGGGATCCCGGACAAATCCCGAAAATCGCCCAGAAATTATCCCGGAGGAGTCCCAAAATGATTCCGAAATAGTAGTCACGAAAAAGGCCCGAAATAACCCTGACGGGATCCCGAAAACCATCCAGAAATGACTCTGGAGGGATCCCCAAATGATCCCGGAAAAGTCCACAAACCATCCAGAATTGATCTCTGAAGGTTCCGCAAATGATCCCGAAATAGTCCCGAAAGTCACGAAAAACTCAGACCCATCCCGAAAATCATGAAGAAATTATCCTGGAAGGGTCCCAAAATTACCCCGAAATAACTCCGACGGGATCCCGGACAGATCCCGAAAATCATCCAGAACTGAGCTCTGAAACGTCCGCAAATAATCCAGAAATAGTCTGGAAAAAGTCCCGAAAAAACTCCGTCGGGATCCCGGACAGATCCCGAAAATCACCCAGAAATTATGCCGGAGGGGTCCCAAAATGATTCCGAAATAGTCCCGAAAAAGTCCCGAAATGACCTTGAGGGGATCCCAGACCGATACCGAAAACCATCCAGAATTGATCTCTAAAGGGTCCGCAATTTATCCCAGATAAAGTCGAGAAAAAACTACGAAGGGATCCCGAACAGATCCCGAAAATCATAGAGAAATTATCCCGGAAGGGTCCCAAAATAGTCCCGAAAAGGCGCGAAATAACCCTGACGGGATCCCGGACGGATCCCGAAAACCACCCAGAAATGATCTTTAAGGGCAACTGACCCCGAAATAGTCGTGAAAAAGTCCCGAAATTACCCCGACGGGATCCTGAAAACCATCCAGAAATTATCCCTGAAGGATCCCCAAATGATACAAGAACAGTCTCGAAATTCCCTGACATTTTCCCGAAAAAGTAAAAAAATAAACCCGACGGGATCTCGGACGGATCCCGAAAACGATCCAGAAATGATGCCGGAAGGGACCCCAAATGATCCCGAAAAATTCCCGAAATTCCCCCGATGGGATCCCGGACGGATCCCGGACCATCCAGAAATGATGCCGGTTGGTACCCCAAATTGATCCCGAAATAGGCCAGAAATGACCCCGTCGGGATCCCGGGCGGATCCAAAAAGTATACAGAAATGATGCTGGAAGGTGAAATGATCCCCTTAAAGAAAGATGAAAAATGAAATGATCCCCTTATAGTTCCGAAATGATCCTGACGGGATTCCCGACGGATCCCGGAAACTATCCAGAAATGATGCCGGAAAGGTTCCCAAGTTATCCCCAAATAGTCCCGAAATTACCCTGACGGTATCCCGGACGGATCACGAAAACCATCCGGAAATGATGGCGAAAGGGTCCCCAAATGATCCCGCATTAGTCGCGGGTTCCGAAATGACCCTGACGGGATCCCCGAAGGATCCCGGAAGCTATCCAGAAATTATGCCGGAAAGGTTCCCAAGTTATCCCCAAATAGTCCCGAAATTACCCTGACGGTATCCCGGACGGATACCGAAAACCATCTAGAAAAGTGGCCGGAAGATACCCCAAATGATCCCGAAAAAGTCCTGAAATGATCCAGACGGGATCCCGGACGAATCCCGAAAACTATCCATCTAGGTAATCCAAATGATCCCGAAATAGTCCCGAAATGACCCCGCCGGGATCACGGGCGGATCCCGAAAAAGTCCTGAAATGACCCCGACGGGATCCCGTACGGATCCCGAAAATCATACAGAAATGATGAAGGTAGGTACCCAAATGATCCCGAAATAGTCCCGAAATGATCCCGACGGGATACCGGACGGATCCCGAAAACCAACCAGAAATGATGCCGGTAGGTACCCCAAATGGTCCCGATATGACCCCGTCGGGATCCCGCACGGATCCCTAAAACTATCCAGAAATGATGCCGGAAAGGTCCCCAAATAACCCCCATAATAGTCCCGAAATTACGCCGACGGAATCCCGGACGGATCCGGAAACCATCCAGAAATGATGCCGGAGGAGACCCCAAATGACCCCGCTAAAGTCCCAAAATTACCCCGACACGGTCCCGGACGGATCCCGTAAACCATCCAGAAATGATGCCGGTAGGTACCCCAAATCGTCCCGATATGACCCCGTCGGGATCCCGAACGGGTCCCTAAAACTATCCAGAAATGATGCCGAAAGGGTCCCCAAATGATCCTGTATTAGTCGAGAAAAAGTTCCGAAATGACTCCGACGGGATCCCGGATGGATCCCGAAAACCATCTAGAAATGATGCCGGAAGAGACCCCAAATGATCCCGCAAAGGTCCCAAAATGACCCCGACAGGATCCCGGACGGATCCCGAAAAGCATCCAGAAATGATGCCGGAGGAGACCCCAAATGATCCCGCTAAATTCCAAAATGACCCCGACAGGGTCCCGGACGGATCGCGTAAACCATCCAGAAATGATGCCGGAAGAGACCCCAAATGATCTCGCAAAAGTCCCAAAATGACCCCGACAGGATCCCGGACGGATCCCGAAAACCATCCAGTAATGATGCGGGGAGAGACCCCAAATGATCCCGCAGAAGTCCCAAAATGACCCCGACAGGATCCCGGACGGATCCCGTAAACCATCCAGAAATGATGCCGGAAGAGAACCCAAATGATCCCGCAAAAGGCCCAAAATGACCCCGACAGGATCCCGGACGGATCCCGTAAACCATCCAGAAATGATGCCGGAAGAGACCCCAAATGATCCCGCAAAAGTCCCAAAATGACCCCGACAGGATCCCGGACGGATCCTGTAAACCATCCAGAAATGATGCCGGAAGAGACCCCAATGATCCCGCAAAAGTCCCAAAATGACCCCGACAGGATCCCGGACGGATCCCGAAAACCATCCAGAAATGATGCCGGAAGAGACCCCAAATTATCCCGCAAAAGTCCCAAAATGACCCCGACAGGATCCCGGACGGATCCCGAAAACCATCCAGAAATGATGCCGGAATGGACCCCAAATGGTCCCGAAATGACACCGACGGGATCCCGGACGGATACCGAAAACCATCCAGAAATGATGCCGGCAGGTACCCCAAATTATCCCGAAATAGTCCCGAAATGACATCGACGGGATCCCGGACGGATCCCGAAAACCATCCAGAAATGATGCCGGAGGAGACCCCAAATGATCCCGCTAAAGACCCAAAATGACCCCGACATGGTCCCGGATGGATCCCGTAAACCATCCAGAAATGATGCCGGAAGAGACCCCAAATGATCCCGCAAAAGTCCCAAAATGAACCCGACAGGATCCCGGACGGATCCCGTAAACCATCCAGAAATGATGTCGGAAGAGACCCCAATTGATCCCGCAAAAGTCCCAAAATGACCCCGACAGGATCCCGGACGGATCCCGAAAACCATCCAGAAATGATGCCGGGAGAGACCCCAAATGATCCCGCAAAAGTCCCAAAATGACCCCGACAGGATCCCGGACGGATCCCGTAAAGCATCCAGAAAAGATGCCGGAAGAGACCCCAAATGATCCCGCAAAAGTCCCAAAATGACCCCGACAGGATCCCGGACGGATCTCGTAAACCATCCAGAAATGATGCCGGAGGAGACCCCAAATGATCCCGCTAAAGTCCCAAAATGACCCCGACAGGGTCCCGGACGGATCCCGTAAACCATCCAGAAATGATGCCGGAAGAGACCCCAAATGATCCCGCAAAAGTCCCAAAATGACCCCGACAGGATCCCGGACGGATCCCGTAAACCATCCAGAAATGATGCCGGAAGAGACCCCAAATGATCCCGCAAAAGTCCCAAAATGACCGCGACAGGATCCCTGACGGATCCCGTAAACCATCCAGAAATGATGCCGGAAGAGACCCCAAATGATCCCGCAAAAGTCCCAAAATGACCCCGACAGGATCCCGGACGGATCCCGTAAACCATCCAGAAATGATGCCGGAGGAGACCCCAAATGATCCCGCAAAAGTCTCAAAATGACCCCGACAGGATCCCAGACGGATCCCGAAAACCATCCAGAAATGATGCTGGAAGAGACCCCAAATGATCCCGCAAAAGTCCCAAAATGACCCAGACAGGATCCCGGACGGATCCCGTAAACCATCCAACAATGATGCCGGAGGAGACCCCAAATGATCCCGCTAAAGTCCCAAAATGACCCCGACAGGGTCCCGGACGGATCCCGTAAACCATCCAGAAATGATGCCGGAAGAGACCCCAAATGATCCCGCAAAAGTCCCAAAATGACCACGACAGGATCCCGGACGGATCCCGTAAACCATCCAGAAATGATGCCGGAAGAGACCCCAAATGATCCCGCAAAAGTCCCAAAATGACCCCGACAGGATCCCGGACGGATCCCGTAAACCATCCAGAAATGATGCCGGAAGAGACCCCAAATGATCCCGAAAAAGTCCCAAAATGACCCCGACAGGATCCCGGACGGATCCCGTAAACCATCCAGAAATGATGCCGGAAGAGACCCCAAATGATCCCGCAAAAGTCCCAAAATTACCCCGACAGGATCCCGAACGGATCCCGTAAACCATCCAGAAATGATGCCGGAAGAGACCCCAAATGATCCCGAAAAAGTCCCAAAATGACCCCGACAGGATCCCGGACGGATCCCGTAAACCATCCAGAAATGATGCCGGAAGAGACCCCAAATGATCCCGCAAAAGTCCCAAAATGACGCCGACGGGATCCCGGACGGATCCCTAAAACCATCCAGGAATGATTACGAAAAGGACCCAAACTGACCCCGAAAAAGTCCCGTAATGATCCCGGAAACCATCAAGAATTTATCTCTCGAAGGTACGCAAATGATCCCGAAAGTACCCCGACGGGATCCCGGACGGATCCCGAAAACCATCCAGAAATGATGCCGGAAGGGTCCCCAAATGATCGCGAAATAGTCCCGAAATGATTCCGGAATAGTCCCGAAAATGTCCCAAAATAACCCCGACGGGATCCCGGACGGATCCCGAAAACTATACAGAAATGATCCCGGAAGGGTCCCAAAATGATCCCGAAATAGTCCCGAAAAAGTCCCGAAATTACCCCGGCGTAATCCCGGACCGATCCCGAAAACCATCCAGAAATGATCCCGATATAGTCCCGAAGAAGTCCGGAAATGACCCTAACGGGATCTCGAACGCATCCCTAAATGACCCTGACGGGATCCCGGACAGATGCCGAAATCCATCCAGAAATAATCTTGGGAGGGACCCCAAATTATTCCGAAAAAGTCCCGCAATGATTCCGACGGGATCCTGAACGGATACCGAAAACCATCCAGAAATGATCTTGGAAAGGTCCCAAAATGATCCCGAAATAGTCTCGGAAAAGTCCGGAAATTACCCTGACGAATCCTGAAAACCATCCTTAAATAATCATGAAAAAATCCCGAAATGACCCTTACGGGACCCCGAAAGGATCCCGAAAACTATCCAGAAATGATGCCGGAAAGGTCCTCGAATGATTTCCTAATAGTTCCGAAAAGACCCTGACGGGATCCCGAACGGATCCCGACAACTATCTAGAAATGATGCCGGAAGGGCCCGCAAATGATCCCGTATTAGTCGAAAAAAAGTCCCGAAAGGACCACGACGGGATCCCGGACAAATCCCAAAAACCATCCAGAAATGATGCCGGTAGGTATCCCAAATGATCCCGAAATAGTCCCGAAATGACCTCGTCGGCATCCCGGACGGATCCCGAAAATTATCCAGAAATGATGCCGGAAAGGTCCCCAAATGATCCCGTATTAGTCGAAAAAAAGTCCCGAAAGGACCACGACGGGATCCCGGACAAATCCCAAAAACCATCCAGAAATGATGCCGGTAGGTACCCCAAATGATCCCGAAATAGTCCCGAAATGACCCCGTCCGGATCCCGAAAACTATCCAGAAATGATGCCGAAAGGGTCCCCAAATGATCCCGTATTAGTCGAAAAAAAGTCCCGAAAGGGACACGACGGGATCCCGGACAAATCCCAAAAACCATCCAGAAATGATGCCGGTAGGTATCCCAAATGATCCCGAAATAGTCCCGAAATGACCTCGTCGGCATCCCGGACGGATCCCGAAAATTATCCAGAAATGATGCCGGAAAGGTTCCCAAATGATCCCCTAATAGTCCCGAAATTACCCTAATGGGATCCCGGACGGATCCCGAAAACCATCCAGAAATGATGCCGAAAAGGTTCCCAAATGATCCCGTATTAGTCGCGAAAAAGTTCCGAAATGACCCCGACGGGATCCCGGACGGATCCCGAAAACCATCCAGAAATGATGCCGAAAGGGTTCCCAAATAATCCCGTATTAGTCGCGAAAAAGTACCGAAATGACCCCGACGGGATCCCGAAAACCATCCAGAAATGATGCCGGATGAGCCCCAAAATGATCCCGAAAAAGTCTCCAAATGACCCCGACGATATCCCGGACGGATCCCGAAAATCATCCAGAAATGATGCCGGAAGAGCCCCCAAATGATCCCGAAAACCATCCAGAAATGATGCCGGAAGAGCCCCCAAATGATCCCGAAAAAGTCCCCATATGACCCCGACGAGATACCGCACGGATCCCGAAAACCATCCAGAAATGATGCCGGAAGGGTCCCCAAATGATCGCGAAATAGTCCCGAAATGATTCCGGAATAGTCCCGAAAATGTTCCAAAATAACCCCGACGGGATCCCGGACGGATCCCGTAAACTATACAGAAATGATCCCGGAAGGGTCCCAAAATGATCCCGAAATAGTCCCGAAAAAGTCCCGAAATTACCCCGGCGTAATCCCGGACCGATCCCGAAAACCATCCAGAAATGATCCCGGAAGGGTCTCGATATGACCCTTACGGGATTACAAATAAGGTGAAGCTAATTATAAAACCATGTTAATAAGGCAGCAGGCGCATTGGAGCGAATAAAAAGTTAGATAGAAACATACAGGTAAAGCTAATAAAAGCGTGCTAATAAAAACAATTGATGGAGGGCGGATGGCGGGAGTAGAGGAGAGGACCACTGATCGTTCCTCCAAAATTGTCTAGATCTCGTTCTGTATGTACCAGATGCCAAAAACTATTGATTTAGGAGAAAATTTAGATTGAGTTATAACAATTTATGGATTTTACACCAGAGGGGGAGATAAAGGGGGCGGGCGGAGGGTGTCACTGCTTACTTTGTAAGCCCTCGACTTATTTGACCCCTTGAGTCTGTGATATTGGTGAAGGCCAGTATACGTAAAGTTATAATGTGTAAAAATTATGAAAAATAATTTCTCGAAGGGTCGTGGGACCCCAACCCCTCTTTCCATGTTCGAAAAAAATTTCGCTAGTAGACTACTGTCTGTGTCCCAAATTTCATCAAAATCCGTGTAGCCATTCTGGCGTGATTCAGTCGCAAAGACGAAAAAATATAATAATTAAATTATAACTGTTCCTAGGGGGCGGGGACCACGCCCCTTTTCAAAAATATACAGTTAGTAGATCCTTCTAGACTATTGGCTATATGTGTCCAAAATTTCATCCAAATCGGTCCAGCCGTTCTTGCGTGATTGAGTCACAAAGACAAACGTCTGGACAAACATCCAAACATCCAAACATCCAAACATCCAAACATCCAAACATCTAAACATCCAAACATCTTAACATCCAAACTTTCCCATTTATAATATATATTAGATATTATATTGGATATTAGATTAGATTAGATATTAGATATTAGATGTATGCACGGTTCATGGTTTATATAGATGTTAGTTTAAAAGATTGTGTCCTCTGGTTACTTTTAGGACAATTTCGGCATCATTCCGTTTCCGAACTCCCGATTATTTAAGGAACTTTTTAGGGACTATTTCCAATTTTTCTAGGACTGTTTCGGGACCGTTTAGAGACTGTGGTCGAGATCCTCTTGGGGCTGTTTCGGATAAGTTTATGAATTGTTTACGTACTAATATCGTTGAGATTTTTTTGGGAACTAGCCTGCAGTCAAAAGCCAAAGTAGTCAGCAAACATTCTATTTCATTGACAAGAATTTTATGGGGTTATTATCCTAATCAGCTTTTGAATAGTTCATTGGCTATAACTTTGTGGTGTTACTCATACTAGTTAGTATTTGAATAATTTATTCGACTAGAATTTCGTCTGTCGTACTCGAGGAAATACGCGGGTGCTTTCTGTAGCCAATTTGCAATGCATACTTCACTTGACAATGCTAGATATCGTCCAAATCAACGGGCACATAAACACAAGCATAACGAGTCGACACTCACCGTTACCTCAACAGAGGTTAAAGAAGCCATTGAAAGGGCCAAGCCTTCCATATCAATAGTCCCATACGGAAAACGGTAATAGTCTAGTTGAGGGGTCGACTGCTAATAGGTTACCAAAAATATCGAGAGGAGTGTCAAACGACGCGTCTTGGCATCAGTATTAATAATCCGAACGCAGAAAAAACAAATTTCAACTCTTTCAAAAGATATTAACGAAAAACCGGAAAAAGACCAGCGGGTACCTCCGTAACCGGGAGTGGGATCCATAGTATTTTTGCGCAGAACACCTTTCTGCGTTGGCGGCCTTCGTCCGCGCTTATAAAAAATTAACCTGGGTGGGTCCAACACCGGTTTGGATACCAAAACTATACCCGCACAAAACACTTATGTTCACAATTTTTTTTGTGGGTACACAACACAACAACAACCACATGAAAATTGCCAACTTCAATTGCAAATATCTCCGGACAGAGATAAAACTTTTTTTCCGCCTTCGGTTTATTGTTCTCGAGATTAATACGCGTCTTTTGACACCTCTCTCGATATTTTTTGACGCGTATTAGCAGTCGACTCCTCAACTAGACTTTTACCCGGAAAACCTATGCCAATGCCTAGACGCCTTGCCCATGAGGGCATCAGCAGCCTAACACATTTTTTCTACTTGTCGTTAGAAGCCTTTCTCATTCTCGGTTAAAAGCCTTTGCCAATCCAGAATAACAGAGAAAGACCGGAAAACCAGCCAGTATCTACGGATATTATTCCTTTAGTTAGTAACGAAAACGTTTAAAGTCGTTATGATTCCCTCAATTAAATATAATTCTTCGGTTATACAGCCACCAACATGACTTCCTTAAAGTGAATATCACTACCACCATTCTGGCCTCCATTAACGCTCATATAGGACGGTGCTAGTGCAGCTTGGCCTGTTTTGACACAGTCATCCACGACTGGTTCGTAGGCGGGTCAAATAGAAGAAACGACGTTCTGCACAATAAACGGAGACGCCCCCACTCGTATGGTAGGAAGCTGTCACAGTTCTCCAGATATATCAATCGTGAGCGCAGGACTCGTAAACTGCGTCAACTGGCAGCCGATGGTAACATTGGCATCCGACTTACTTATTTCGCTCGAGCGTGCCGCCGACTTCATCGTCATCGAAAAACGCACTTTCATAAACTTTAAAAAAGGAAAGTGGGATGAATACAAATCCTTTACAGACAGCCGCTTTGCTGCCCTCCCTATCCCGACTTATGCTCGCCAAGGGGAGCGTGCTTTCCGCAAGGCCATTGAATCCGCCTCGGCTCGCTTTATTCCCGCCGGATGAATTCGCAAAATTCGGCCTCATTTTCCGGCGGAGGCCGCAAATTTGGCGAGAGAGAGTGATTTTATAAGACAGCTCGATCCCGCCGACCCCCAAATAAGGGATAAAAAACAACGCATCAGATTACTTGTGGATGAACAGAAGCGGACAAAATGGGAGGAGCATCTAAGTAGTTGTAACCTCTCTGCCGGTGTGAGTAAGCTTTGGTCCACCGTAAAGTCCCTATCGAATCCGTCCATGCCCAACGACAAAATTTCCATCGCTTTTGGCGATAAAGTGCTGTCGGATGCGAAAAAATGCGCGAGCGCTTTTTGCCGACAATATATTATGCATTCTACGGTTGGCAAAGTTAGATGGAGGGCCAACAGACACGCACATAAACATAAATTCAGCGCGTCCCCAATTACCATAACCGCCAAAGAGGTTTAGGATGACATCGTTCAAGCTAAACCACTTAAATCAGTGGGCCCAGACGGCATAGCCATGCCGATGCTTAAAAGCATAGGGAAAGAGGGTCTCAAATATTTATCACATGTCTCCGACCTTTCCCTTTCCACCTTTGTCATTCCGGAAAAATGGAAAATGGCCAAGGTTGTCCCGCTACTAAAGCCTGGGAAACCAGCTAACATAGGAGAGTCATATCGTCCGATATCTCTCCTACGAAGCACTGCTACAACAACAACAACAACACTGGTTCGTTCCTTCTCCGTTAGATAGATAGATAATTTATTGAGGATTGCACTGCGACCATTGGTCAGCACCTCATCCCAGCCGACTTCCATGATGAACCCTAGCAGTTCTCTTGGCTTGAAGGATCTAATGTGGGAATATTCTGGTAATGCTGAGCACATAAACTTAGCCCTGCGTCGTAAGATTGAGTCACATTCCAGGAGGATATGGTCCGTCGTCTCCGCTGATTGATCACAAAATTGGCATGTGCTATTCTGTTACTTTTTGGTTTTTATATATGTGTACGTATTTTTATTAAAATTTATTCAAAAGTATAATGTATTGAAGTGATAAATTTTAAAGTCATAAATGTATATATATACATACATACTATATATATATGAAATATAATGAATAAAATGAATTTGAGCTAATTTATCAATTTTCAAGTAATTTTTCTACCCGACTGGGACTAGTATATTAACTAGTAGGATGCTGATGCAAGCATCTACAACTGGTGTTACAATGATGCGTAGACTGAGTAGTATGTGGTATGTTGATCTTGAATACACTAACTAATAACACTAGTAATATTGATGTATATAATAACTAGTATGCCATCTGGTATAATGCTGGCGCAAAGGCTGACTGGTATGTTATTTGGTATGACCCTGATAGATATGCTGAGTAATATGGCATCTGGTACGATGTTGGTGTATATAATGACTAGTTTGTCAATTGGTATGATGCTGATCCAGAACAACGCCGTGTTAAAAATACCAGTTGCTAATATGGAAAAATTGCAGAACTCAATCTAGTTGGTATTTTTGGCAAACTGGTATTGTTCTAGAATGCAACTAGTTGGTTTGACTGCAGGGTGACTTCATATAGTTTATAGATTGTTTTCGAAAGTATTTCACTATTGTTTAGGGAATCATATCGGAAGAACTGCAAACGAATATTTTTTAACTATCGCTGGATCTGTTCGTATGTCAGGGGAGTATTGGATCATCCTTTTTAAGAATTCCACTATGTCTTTCCTTCTGTTTATCACCGTGTGCTTATCTCCGCGATTGCGAGTATTTCGCGGATTGTTGGGACTATTTAAAGATTATTTTCTGGAGGATCTCAGTACTTTTTTCAAGATCATATCTTGACATATCGTGCGGATTGGGATGCGGTTTTAGAGAAGTTTTACGAATATGTGAAAGATGAACAGACGTTTAAATCCACAACAAATTAACGCCTTATTAACACTTAACGAAAGATATTGATTATGTCAGCCCATTTAAGTTCGAGCTGTGTTGTTGCTCAGGATTTCTTGAGAAGTGAACAACTCTAGTCTTTTGGCAGTAAACAAGAGAAACTATTAGCAGTTTAGAAACAGATAAAACTAGTTAAGTGTACCATGCGTACTTTTCTGTATTTATTCATTAAAAAAACAGTCATTGTACAAATATCAATTTGATAACACAACTCAACTGTGCAAATATACATTTATATAAATAAACAATTATTAGGAAATTTTTGTTTTTAAAAAGTGTAGCAAAATGTTTATTCAAAGCAGCGTTCATTTCATTTCGCTGGTATATGCGTCAATATGAATCTGTTTGTTTAACTAATTAAAATTTTCCATTATAGTTATTAATCAAATAGGCTTATTAGGCTCCTATAACAGAAAATTTATAAATGCTGGGTTCAACCCACGGGCAGGATAACATCAAAAATGAAGAACAAGTTTTTTAATTAGAAAGAAGTTTTTCTACCTCTCCATACACTCCGAATGCATTTCTGCCATGAAAAGCTCCTCAGCGAAAATTCATCTGCCTTGCAGATGCCATTCCGGGTCGGCGTAAATGCATGTATCTGTCGGCCCGCCAATTTGTGGGAAAAATTATAAGAACCACGACGCAAATTGGAAGATAAACTCGACCTAAATTCTCTTCGGAGGTTATCGCGTATTGCATTTATTTATTTATTTTATTATAATGGACCGAGTGAAAACAAACAAAAATTTTTATTATGTAGCCTTGACTTTAATAAAGATACATATTTTGTTGTTATTTAAAATTCCTGAAATTTTGACTAAAAGGTGTTTGCTTATTTTTTATTCACATTGCTGTTGTTGTTGTAGCGATTAGGTTACTCCCCGAAGGCTTTTGGGGAGTGTTATCGATGTGATGGTCATTTGTCGGATACAGATCCGATACGCTCCGGTAACACAGCACCATCAAGGTGCTGGCCTTTTAAGCCCGTTTCTATTCTCTTTGTACTTAAATGACCTAAATGACTACTTGTGCGGGGGTGTCAATGTTAATAAAATTATTTTGGATGTGCTTATGTACGCATATGATCTGGTCTTGCTTGCGGAATCACCTGAACAGCTACAAGAAATGATAAACTCCCTTCACAACTATTGTAGTCAATGGGCACTAACTGCAAACTTGAGCAAGTCAAAAATCATGGTATTTAGGAAAGGTGGTAAAGCCCCAGCCCATGGATATAGATCTACGTTAGCGAGGTTATTGAAGTAGTTAACGAATTCAAATACTTTGGTGCACTTCTCACTTGTCAACTATCTTTTAATAAACATTTGGGTCAAAGTTGGTGGATGCTAAAAACGCAATTAACGCAATGTGACTGAGCTATGTTAATAACCCTCGCACTTGATTGTCACAGAAAATAAAAACTTTCGAAGTCCATTATATTTTATGGCGCGCATGTATGGGGGGTCAACGAATTCGACCAAGTCGAGAAACTTCTTATATTTTTCATAAAGAAACTGATCTTCCTTCCCCATAATACGCCAAACTATATGTGGCATCTGGAAACAGACTTGCAGCCCCTGTTTACATACGCTTCGACTGTGCATAATCTATATCACTTATTGCTTTAGCCTATCATGAAAGATTTTCGCGTATTCTAGGAAACTGCCAACCTGGGGTATTCTTCGATAAGCACTTGGAAAGAACTTGCTAACTCCGTCATTCTACCTTTCATTACGACATCTGCTAATATACAGACCTTCATTTCCTCGCTCTTAGAAGTTTGAAATTTCAAGTCTCTAGCTCAACGAGAAGTTGCTTAAAAGCTGGCTTCAAATTTCTTTTCAATTCTATCGGTTAACAAAATTTAACAATAACAACCATATATGAACTAATAAACTGGAAGCGACGCTCAAAACATATTTATCAACAACAGGTTAGCTGTTGTTGTATGGCGAGAGAACATACAAAGGTGGTAGGACAGAACACCAACGAATGAGACTCAGCATTGCTTGTAGCTATTTTTGATGAGTTGTCTGTAGGCTTGTGCACAGTGGTCCGTATCACTCTTAAAATTCATACGTATATCCGTAGGAGTATTTATAATGTGCAAGATCTCCGGAATGAAGCGCTTATTATAATGCTTTTCTTTTTCTAATATCGCTACATTTTCTAAATCTGGATAGTGTCCCGTGGTCCTACAATGTTGTGTTAAAGCCGTTTTGTTGTCATTAGGGTGGTCACGATTTTTTAAATTCGATTTGTGGGCGTAAAGCACGATAAAGGAATCATTATAAACACTTCCAAAAATTTTATAAAACGATAACTTTAAATCAGTGATCAAAAGTGGCTTTGATGTGTATAAATTCATAAACAAATGATTTAACAATCAAACGTGAAGCAGCAAAAAAACCAAAACAAAACAAGTAAGGAAGTCTAAGTGTGGGTGAAACCGAACATTACATACCCAGCTGTACACTTGAAATGCTGTTGTTTTTTGTTTTGTGTGGTTAATAGTGTTACAAGGCTGCGCAATATTACATATACATATGGCTCTATTCTGAAATAATTTTTCTTCGAGTTGTGGCTCCCGAAACATAGAAATTTGCTTAGTCATAAAAGGGGCGGTGCCACATCCCATTTTCTAAATTTGAAGTTTTTACTATTTATTGTTATAAATCCACTTGGGAAATGAAACACTATTGATATAAAGCTCTTTTTTGCAAAGATATAGCGTATTTTATTCGTCCACGACCCTTTTAAAAATCTTTTATATAAAAGTGGGCGTGGTCCTTAACTGATTTCGTTAGTTTTTCTTCAAAGCATTCCTTGTAGTAAAGGCAACCTCTCTGCCGAATTTTGTTACTATAGGTTTAACGGTTTTTGATTTATGATTAATATTATTTTTAAAATTGATTTTATCACAAGTGGGTGGTGCCACGTCCATTTTAAAAAAATGTTTAAATTTTTATCAAGAGTATCAATATAAGTCCACGCGTCAAATTTCAACATTCTAGGTATATTATTTACTAAATAATTAGATTTTTGTGTTTTCCAAAATGTTATATATATAAAAAGTGGGCGCGGTTATCATCCGATTTCGCTCAGTTTCAATACCAATCTATTCTGGATCCAGATAAGCTCATGTGCTAAGTTTGGCTAACGTGTTAACGGACAGACGGACGGACGGGCATGGCTCAATGAAATTTTTTTTCAATACTGATGATTTTGATATATGGAAGTCTATATCTATCTCGATTCCTATATACCTGCACAACCAACCGTTATCCAATCAAAGTTAATATACTCTGTGTGCAAAACACGCTGTGTATAATAATTTTTTTAAGATAAAATAGTGTTTAAGTTGGCTACAACGGACTTAAAATGGTGTTTAATGTAGAAGCATGTTAAGACCAATAAAATTCTATTTCAATTTGACCATGACTACGGGCAATTATATTAGTATATGACCACATAGGTCTAGGTTTAGAATTTAAGGTGAAGTGAACAGTTTCATCCCCTATCTTTCCTAAAACCCTTTTCCTAAGTCGTTATTACTTTGGTTCATCCAGACATCGAACATCCCAAATTTCACATTTATAATATAAGTATGCACGGTTCAAGGTTTATATAGTATATTAGTCTAAAAGATTGTGTCTTCTAGTTACTTACAGGACAACTTCGGTATCATTCCGGGACCATTTCCCTACTCCCGATATTACATCAAGACTGTTTGGGATATTTTCCAGGATGAAATCGGAACTATTTTGGCCCGTTCGAAACCATGTGTGGAATCTTTTCGGGACTATTTTTAGAATACCTCAGGATTATCTTGGGAATTTGTTCCAAATGGCCTCAGAACTGTTTATACATTAGATACTTTGAGACTATTAAGGACCGTTTATGAAGAACATTTTCGGGAACATTTGGACTATTTCGGGACCGTTTAGAGACTGTGTTCGAGATCTCCCTGGTTCTGTTTCGAATCCTTTTGTGGATTGTTTTCGTGATAATATTGTCGACCCTTTATGGAAACTAACTCCATAGAGTTTCAAGATTTTGTTCGAAAGTATTTCACGATTTTTTAGGGAATCATATCGGAAGAGCTTCCACCGAATATTTTTTAACTATCGCCGGATCTGTTCGTTGTTTTCGGAACTATTTCAGGGTCATAAAAAAAGTATTTCGGGGGAGTATTGGATCCTCCTTATTTAAAAACTCCTCTATGTTCTTCCTTCTGTTTATCACCGTGTGCTTATCACCGCGACCGCGAGCATTTCCCGATTTGTTGGGACTATTTAAATATTATTTTCTGGACGACCTCGTTACTTTTTTCAAGATCAAATCTTGGCATATCGTGCAGATTGGCACGCGGTTTTAGCCTAGTTTTACGAATATTTGAAAGATGAACCGACGTTTAAATCCACAACAAATCAACGCCTTATTAACACTTAACGAAAGATATTGATTATGTCAATCCATTTAAGTTCGAGCAGTGTTATTGTACAGAAATTCGTAAGACGTGAACAACTGTAGTTTTTTGGCAGTAAACAATAGAAACTGTTAGCAGTTTAGAAACAGATAAAACTAGTTAGGTGTTCCGTTTGCAGGGCCGGACTAACAAGTAGGCAGAATAGGCAGTTGCCTTCTAAAATTTTCTTACAAACATAAAATTCTAGAGAATGAAAGAAATATATAATCAGAACGCAAAATAATTTTTGTTCAAATAAATAAAACTCAATTTGCCGCATTCAAAAAGCGACGACCGACGAACTAGACAAGGTTCCTAAAAAGGACATTTCCGGCTCATTTGAAAAATTTTATTAGCGTGCGAAGAAGTGTATCGAAGTGAAAGGAAAGTATATTGAATAATAAAAAAGAATTATCCCAAATGTTCACTGGTTGTTTCTATTTTGAAAAATTTCGGTTATTTTGGAACAGAGGGTGTAGAAGTCTTCAACTCTAATTTGACCGCTATGCCTTCAGTTAGTAAAGGGCCCATTAATGATACTTAACACAGACTTGACTTGGCGTATACTTGGCAACATAGCCACGATTATGCTCCACTTAGCGCATACAATCTGGCATCATAATCAATAAATGTCAATTTGTATGACAAAATGGTAAAAATGGAAACAACCAAATGGCATCTCAAAATATAAACGTCACTTAGAACTTACATAGAAAATCAAACTTCTAAGTCAAGTGTTGCTAAGTTTTGAGTAATCAGTAACATGCAATGTTCATTTAACAGAACTGTAAGTGACAGTTCTCAAGTGAAGTCAAGTCTATGCTAAGTATCAGTAATGGTCCCTTTAGTCATTGCAAAGTGAAAAAGCAGATTTGCGGACGTGTGTTTTTATGTACGAATCGTTAGAAGAGAGTTTAGTTTCATTCCGTGAAAAATTCAATTATTGCGAGGAAAATACAAAACAATTTTACCTGGTGTAAGTTATACAGAAATCGTAAAACGTACTCGTCGTAGAAGAAAAAAACAACCTAATGATGGAAATGCTCCAGAGTAGAATTTTCGCCTCGCGATGATTTTAGGACAAAAGTTTTCCTCGAAATCATCGACAATCTTCACAGTGAAATCAAACGACGTGCGAAAGTGTGTATGGAAGTTTCAGAGAGATTTTCATTTCTCATCAACCTTTCTCTAAGTGATGGAGACCTCCACGAAGCTATAAATAACTTAGTTATTTTTTATTCTAAAGATTTGGATAATTTTTCATTGAAATTAAACAATTCCAAAGGTACGCGAACTCCAGATACACTGATGCACAAAAAACGCATAGTCATTTGTATAAGATTCTATTGGAAGATCAATTAGCCGATTTATTTCCTAACACAGAATTAGCTCTTCGGATTTTTTTAACATTAATGATCACATTCCGTCGCACGATCCATCTCGCAATTAAAAAGAATCAAAGCTGTTGAAAGAGCTACAACGCGACAAGAGCGACTCGAGATGTTAGGTATACTTTGCATTGAGTCAGATTTATTGAAAAAAATCGATATTGATGATATAATTGATGAATTTACCGAAAACAAATGTAGAAAACGACATGTTTAAATTGTATTTAGTAATTATATTGATGTTATTACGTTGTGAAAATAACATTCTTATGAAAGATATAAGTTTATATTTTTTAATCGAAAAAAGGGAACGGACGTGAAAAAAGGGCCGCCAAATTGAGGGTTGCCTATGTCCTCATTGAGGGTTAATGCGGCCCTAACCGTTTGTACTTTTCTGTATTTATTGACTAAAAACACGGTAATTGTTCGCATATCAATTTGATAACACAATTCAACATTGCAAATATAAATTTATATAAATAAACAATTACTAGGAAATTTTTGTTTTGAAAAAGTATAGCAAAATGTTTTGTCAAAGCCGCGTTCATTTCATTTCGCTGGTATATGCGTCAACATGAATCTGTTTGTTTAACTAATTAAAACTTCCCATTATAGTTATTAATTAAATAGACTTATTAGGCTCCTATAACAGAAAATTTATATGAAAATGTCAATATAAACGCTAATTAGCTTTTTGTATTTGCCATAAATAATATTTTAATTTCAACAGGCGGCCGCCGTGGTGTTATGGTAGCATGCTCTGCCTACCAATACCGTGGGGCCTGGGTTCAACTCCTGGACAGAGTAACAACAAAAATGAAGAACAAAGTTATTTAATTAGAAAAAAGTTTTTCTAATCGGCGTCACCTCTCGGAAGTGTTTAGCATACACTCCGAATATATTTCTACCATGAAAGGCTACTCAGTGAAAACTCATCTGTCTTGCAGATGCCGTTCAGAGTCGGCATAAAAGCATGTAGGTGTCGTCCCGCCAAATTGTAGGATAAACTAAAAGTAGCACGACGCAAATTGGAAGATAAGCTCGGCCTAAAATCTCTTCGGAGGTTATCGCGCCTTGCATATAATGGACCGAGTGAAAACAAACAAGATTTTTTATTGTGTATTGACTTTAATTAAGATGTATTGTTGTTATTTAAATACCCTGAAATTTTGACTGAAGGGTTTTTGCTCAATTAGGTATAAATAGCACCCACAAAATTAATCTCGGTGTAGTTTATACTTAAAAAGTGAAGCAAAAGTTGTTAACTTGAAATGAATTCACGCAATATTTTCGCGATTCTTTTTGTCGTTCTACGTTGCCTCTTATCATATACGAATGCGCATTTTCGCGTTATAAATGGAAGAACTATAGAAATAACGGACAGCCCACATTCGGTATCAATACATCATTTGTCCGAGTATCAATGCACTGGTTCATTAATCTCTAAGAATTCGGTTGTTACAGTTGCGGACTGCGTAGTTGACGGAAATATCCTAGATTACGAAGTATTTGCTGGTGTAGACCGCTTATACAAAATAGACAGAAGTATGCTTCAACGAAAACAAGTGAAAAGTAGAAGTTGTTATCCTAGTTGTAAGAGGAATTACTTTAATATAGCCGTGGTTAAAGTATATCAAGGTTTTGGATTGCGGGATAATGTAGTAATGCCTGTAAAGCTTTGCGATACCGCATTAGAACCAGGCATGGACGTGGAAGTTAGTGGATGGGGCTCGACAGATACAAGTAAATCTTTTCCTCAATCTTATCTCCACACTACTACAATGCGTGTAATACAAACAGATCAATGCCGGAACCATTATACAAAAGAGTCATCGCTTTTTCTACCAGACAATATCATTTGTACTGGATGTAGTGAAAGTAAACTGGGTTATGGAGATGATGGAGCAGGGGCACTTTTCAATAACAAACTTTGTGCGGTGGCACACTATTATGCTGTTGGGCTCGATAAACCGCATTTATTTACGAATTTAACAGATACAAGAGTTAGAGAATTTTTAAGACCCCATATAAACAATAAACAATCAACATCTTAAAGGGTGTTGTTATAAATTCACTGTTGAGTGTAATATCACCCTTACTCGACAGAGCACCGAATTTCGAAACATTTTTAGAGAGGTCGTTTTCGAAACAACAGTTGAGATATGGTGACATTCCACTCAGGAGTCGAACTGGCGATATATGTTTTATATACATAATAATACAAACAACAAATAAAAATAGAATTTTATGATTGCGAGTAAATAAATATTTTTGATTGTATGCAATGAAAGTGGTAAGTATGTAAATGCCTTAAATTGTGAGACCAAAGTTTGTGCACCACTGTAAAGTTCCCTCGGGTATGAATAGATCATGAGATAAAAAGAAACTTGCGGAACAACTACTTTGAGACCCTGGCAAACTCCGCGTAAAACAGCTGATCCAACCAACTCTATGGAAATCAACGCAACTGGTTATTGAAGTCATATAATAACGCCTTAGTCATAACGATACCATAGCCAACCAATTAGTTTTTGGTTTTCATCCATACCCATAATATATAAATTTTTGTGCTGGCAAATTTATTCACATGTTGGAGATTAGATTTTTCGTATCGAAATTTTTTACGTTTTTTATTTCATGAAGTTATCGCATATTTTAGGTTAATGCACCAATAACCAATGCCAATATACATATATCTATGATTAAGTCAAAATATGTTTACGAATTGGGCGTTATGAATATGGAAAGTTTTCCAGGGCTTTAAAGAGCTGTTATTTTACCAAAATATGGATGTCGCGCCGATAAAACTGTTTTGAAAGACCTCAGAAATCGGAGACACTTTAAAAAAAATTGGCGCGGATTACCTCCGAGGAGATGTAGGCCTAAACTTCGCTTTCAATTTACGTTGTGCTAATTTTTAGTTTTTCCTACAAAACGGAGGGACGGGACCTACATGTTTAATGCCGACAGAAATACACTCGGAGTGTTTGCAAAACTACTGCCAAGGGGCGACCCCGCTTAGAAGAACTTGTTTTCTAATTGAAACCGCCTTGCGCGGTACTTTAACGCAAGACTTTCAGTGTGTTTGGCGAAGCACGCTACCACCATCCCAGAGAACACAGGATCTAAAGCTAGAGAAATATTGTGATTTTATATTATAACTCTAATGATGTTCTTTAGTGCATCTCTTATCGAAATTTAAGTCAGAGTTAGGTTAGGTTGAACTGGCCGGTCCATGAGGACCTCACATAGAATGAATAAGTCCGTAGTGTTACCAGATGTTTGTTTGAACGACCAAACTGAAAATCCCAATCAAAAACCAGGACCTATGTTATAAAACAACTCCGTCCTCTTGGAAAATACTAGAAGCTTACTAGGACTTAACAAACTTGCTGCTTCTAGATCTGACAACTGTATCACTCCTAATAGCTGGAGTCTTAGCCTGGCAAGTGCAGGGCACGAGCACAGTTTGTGCTCAATCGTTTCCTCCTCCAACCCACACTTCCTACATCTGCTATCACTGATCAAGCCTAATTTAAAGGCAGGTGACACCAGAAGGCAGTGTCCAATCAGAATACCCATCATGAGTCTACAGTCCTCTCTTTTCAATGATAGAAGCAACTTTGTTAGTCTAAGGTTGTAAGACCTGAACATAATCTTTGACACTTTACAGCCCGCGCTTGAACCCACGCCTTTCCTACTTGGTCGATCATGTGCACCTCTCGCCTTCGCTTAATTTCGCCCAGTCTAATTGGGCCGTCTACGGAGCAAGCTTCAAGGGATGCGCCCTTTTTAGCTAATTCATCCGCTTCTTCATTCCCATCTATTCCCATATACCCTAGATGTATGCTTCTCCCTGTCCCGATTATCTCCAGGGACTGCTTACACTCTAACACGCATTTAGATGCTGTGGTATGCGAGATTATTGCCTTAATTGCTGCTTCACTGTCAATATCAAAGTTAGCACGGTTGCAGCTTGGGCTATTTTCTTCCAGGGTTTCTACTGCTTTGGTTTCGGCTACTATTTCCGCTTGGAAAACGCTACAGTAATCCGCCAGCCTGTAGGATCTGTTTATTTCCGCATCAGCACAGTATACCGCAGACCCTACTCTTTCCACCACTTTGGAACCATCTGTGTACACATGTATCGCCTCGTCCGCAATTTGAGCACCCTTGCGCCAACCGTCCACCTCTATTGTGGCCTTAAGATCGCCCTCGAAGCGTAGATAGGGAATCAGGTAGTCTGTTCGTCTTATGATTGATGACGCTATACTACTATGGCCGTATGGTTGTCGCTCAAGCTGCCCCGAGGCACCGAGCCTGGTTGCAGTTATTAACGTTATGTTCTTTGCTACCAGGTCTACAGGTGGAATGAGCAGAATGGCATACAGTGCCACTGTCGGGGTTGTTTTCAGGGCTCCCGTAATGCTAAGCATTGATAGTCTGCATACGCTCTCTAATTTTTTGAGGTAGATTGCTTTTTGTGTAGCTTTCCACCAAACAAGAACTCCATAGTATAGGATAGGGCTTACAATCGCTGTAAAAACCCAATGAGAAAGAGAGGGCGATAAGCTCCACGTACACCCCAACATTCTTTTACATGCATAAAGTGCCGTTGAAGCCTTCTTTACCCTCTCCTCCACGTTGAGCTTCCATGACAGCTTACTCTCTGGGATGATTCCTAGATACTTTGTGCAAGGTTTCCCCTGAAGGGTCACCCCTCCTAACTTCAAAGAGCTAATCGTTGGAAGGCACTTTCCACTTATGAAATTTCCAACGTCATCCGCGTAAGCTGTAAGTTTTACGGGTCCCCATTGTGATGTAATCTTCCTGCAATTTAACATGCAGCCGATCCAACTGGTTAAGGCTGGATGTACTTTAATGTAATTAAGACCATCCATAATCGCCCATTTAGAAACATTATTGAAAGCCCCGGCAATATCTAAGAAGACTCCTAGAGCATAATCCATATACTCCAGGGCTTTCTCTACGCTTATTGCCACCCTATGCAATGCAGTGTCTACCGACTTCCTTTTGGTGTACGCATGTTGTGTTGTGGAGAGCAGATTTTCATCCACGTTGGACTTTATGTACACATCTATCAGCCTCTCAAAGGTTTTGAGCAGAAATGATGTTAAGCTAATGGGTCTATAATCTTTGGGATACACGTGACCAATCTTCCCCGCCTTTGGTAGGAAAGCTACACGAGCAGTTCTCCCAGAGTGCGGTACATGATCCAGTCTTATGCACCCATCGAATATTATTTTAAGTCATTCAACGACCGCCCTACTTGAAATTTGTAGCATGGCCGGGAATGTACCATCTGTGCCCGGCGATTTAAACTTAGAAAACATCTTCACTGCCCACTCGATATTGGTATCCATCACCAAGCCCGGCACTACCCGCTCCGTTATCGAAATGTGAGTGCTGTCTGCTGGCGCTTCTAAACCGTCTCCCGATGGGAAATGTGTTTCGAGAAGCACCTCAAGAGATTCCTCACTATTACGTGACCATTCCCCATTCTCTTTGTTTATAAGTCCCTAGACTATATTTCCCCTTGCTAGGACTTTTCTCAACCGTGATGTTTCGCAGGAGCACTCTATGTCCGTACAGAAACTCTTCCATGAGATTCTCTTCGCCCAGGAAATTTCACGTTTGTAGATCCTCAGTAGATCCCTGTACTTCTCCCGACATGCTTAGCTTTCCCGTCTTATTAGAAGACTCAGCTCATTGCTCCACCATGGCGGCTTTGTTTTTCCTCTGAATCTTCTTAGAGGGCAAGCTTTGTTATTCGCAGTCATAAGCGTCCTTGTTAGGAATTCATTAGACTCCTCTAGTTCTTCCCCATTGCCAACTTCTTTTGGTTGTCCCAGTTTCGTTTCTACCTGTTTCTGGAATTTAGTCCAGTTTATTGATATAGGGCTTCTATAGATTCCTCCCTACTCTACCCTCTTTAGAGGGATGCTGAAGCTGATATACGCATGGTTGGAGAAGGATGGTCTATCAAGAACCATCCAATCATACCCTGATATATCACGTTCGGAGCTTAATGTATTATCCAAAACATTACTAGATGTTGGACCAATGTATGTAGGGACATTTCCCCTGTTGGCTATCTGCGAATTGGTTTGCAGGATGTAACAAAATAGAGATTCACCTCTCTCGTTCGTATCTGCTCCTCCCCACGATTTGTGGTGCGCATTTGCATCCGCGCCTATGACCAACCGCCCTTTGCGCCCTTCGTCCTGTACTAGCCTCTTGCACTCCATCGGTGGAACCTCCGCAGCATGGGCCATGTAGAAGGATGCCAGGATAAGTGCCTGCTTACTCCTTTGCTCAACGGCCACCACTACGAGGTCCTCAGTAGTGTAATTAGGCATCATATATGAATGCAGCTGTTTCCTTACCATTACTAAAGCTCGCACCCGTCCTTCCGTTTGCGCATAGTAAACGCCAAATCCGCGCGCGCTAAGTCCACAAACCTTTCCTCCCGATGAGAGCCATGGCTCCTGGATCAGCGCCACGTCAAACGAACCCTCCTCAAGGGTTAGGAGGAGTTCGCTCGACGCGACTTTACTGTGTTGGAGGTTTATCTGTAGGACTCGCAGCACTATTGGGCTGTTTGTCCCTCTCCAGCACCTTCGTCGTGATTTCGTCGTCCTCCCCTTTCCCTTTTGGTTTAGAATGTTCGAAGCCCCCTTCAGCCTCTTGTAACTGTTGTGCGGGGTGTTCCTTTGTGCGACTCACAGCACCATCTGGCTGTTGGTCCTCTTCTAACACCTTCGTGGTGACGTCGGCTACCTCCACCTGTCTTTTTTCCCTTAAGCTTTTGAGGTCCTTTTCGACTTCGCCCACTTCCAGTGTATTAGGATTTTTATCCTCGGTACTTCTTTTCCTGAGTCGCATATAAATTTTGCTTGTACAAAAGGACATTTTTCCAAGCTGCGTGTACAATATATCCTCCGCTTGCTTGTTTATTTGGAAGATGTAGAACTGATTTCCGTAGGCCCAGATACAGTAAGTACCTTCCAATCCTGGGTCGGTATGTTCGGATTCTGATTCTGCAGAAGTCGCAGTGTATCCTCCGACTTCATCACGCATGGTATCCATACCTTAGCTTTTGGTACCGTAGGGATTTGCGCTTTATCCACCACCTCAAACCGCGCGTTCTTGCTTTGCCTTTGGAGGTTTGGAACCACTTTGCCTTGCCTTTGGAGGTTTGGAACTACTTCCTCCAGCCACCGCAAGCTCGCGATGTTATCGCACGCTATTATCTTCAAACCATTATACCATCCCCCCGAATCAAAGGTTGGAAGGGGCTTACTTGGTTGTTCTCGCATCATCTTAAGCATTAAGCTAATAAGTTCCCTTTCTACAGATCTCCACCTTTCGCTAGTCGTCACAGTCAGTGACTGCTTTGCCACATCACTCATCATCTCGGGAAAAGCCGGCGTCTTAGTGTTAACTCCCTTTGGCACCTCCGACAAAGCCGGAGTCTTAGCGTTATCTCCCTTTGGTTTATCTCCTACTTCCGTAGTTGGAACTTCCCTCTGACTCGCAGCTTTCGAGGTAGTTGCTACCTCGCTTTTGGAGCCAATCTGTCTTACAGCTTTGGGTCTACTTGTCTTGTCTATGCGACTGCCCTGCCTCGCGGCTCTAGGACTTGGTCCTTTCTGCCTCTTGAAAGCAGGCTGGTCGCTTTCCGCCGAACGTTGCCTCTTCATTTTGCCATTCGACGCTTCTTCCTCCTCGTACTGGTTACAGAACCAAGGGTTTGTCGCAGCAAACCTTTCGAACTGCCTTCGACCTACTTCTACCGCCTCACGGGCCCATTCCAAGCGCTTGATCTCCACTTCTGTTGGGTCGACCACTGCTCCCAAGCGTTGTACAATCGTTAGTGCTGCACGGTACTGCGAGAGAGCTCTTTTACTTCCTCTACTACGTACCCTTCTCCACTCTTCTACTCCGTTTTCATTTGTGTGCTTTTCCAACACGGAGTTCATTGAATCAGTACTACTCTGGCTCCCGAGCCCGTCGCATCGCTTAATGTGTATTCGTCGTCCTTGGCTTGCGACTCAGTCCTCCTTATTACAATTTGGTAATGAGTCGTTCTTCTTGGTCGTACGACCACCTGCCCGACAAGGCGGGCTCAGCGGTCCAGTACTATATACGGGAAAGAACCGCCAGCCACAGCAGCGCCCCTTTCTGTGGTAAGGCCATCAATACTTCCCGAGATGGCCCGGTATCGGGAAGGCTCCGTTCGAATACAGCCGAATTTATCCCCTGGCTGCAAATCGTCCAATAGGCACGGTCCGCATAACACCCTGGATTAGGGGGTTGGCAGTTCTTGGTCACCGACATTCCACCACCCACCTATGAGGCGAAACGGCGTAGATGCCAGTCCTAAACAGCTCCGCCTCGTAGTAGGGCGCTATGGAGATCGGCTAAGCCCTCACACCAACGACAAGGTGCCTACCCTAGCGAGGGTTAGTCAGAGTACTTGGTTATAATTCGATTAGAGAACGATTTAAGAAACACTGAAATGCTGGTCTAGAAATTATGGTGAAGTGAATAGTTGCATCCGCTCTCCCCTAAAGCCGTTTTCCTAAATCGTTATTACTTTGGTTCATCCATATATCGAACATCCCAGATTTCACATTTATAATATACTAGCCTTTACCCGCGGCCCCATCCGCAAGGAGAAAATTAAATATATGGGCTATTCACGTTAGCCTGCTTATCAAGTTATCTGTTTAAAACAATGTTTCTGTAAAATGCATTTTATTCTTGTAATTGAGTAAAAAAAGGACTAAATGAGCTGATAACCTGATAGGATACCCAAATGATCCCGAAATTATCCAGAAAAATCCACGAAATGCCCCACGCTATCGCGGACAGATCCCGAAAACCATCTAGAAATGCCACGGAAGGGTCTCCAAAAATTCCCGGAATATTCCCAAAAAACCCGAAATGACAACGATACGATTCTAGACTTATCCATAGAACCACAAAGAAATGATGCCTGAAGGGTACTAAAATGATCCCGAAATAGTCCCGAAAAAGTTCCGAAATGACCCTGACGGGCTCCCGGACGGTTCTCAAGAACCATCCAGAAAATATCCAGGAAGGGTCCCTACGGGATCCATGACGGATCGCGAAAACCATACAGAAATGATTCCGGAAGGGTCCCAAAATGATCCCGTATTAGTCCCGAAAAAGTCCTGAAATGACCACGACGGGATCCCAGACGGATTCCGAAAACTATCCAGAAATGATGGCGGAAAGGTCCTCAAATTATCCCCTAATAGTCCCGAAATGACCCTGACGGGATCTCGAACGGACTCTTAAATGACCCTGAAGGGATCCCGGACAGATATCGAAATCCATTCAGAAATGATCTTGGAAGGGCCCCAAAATAATCCCGAAATAATCTCGGAAAAGTCCAGAAATTATCCCGACGGGATCCCGCACGGATCCCAAAAACTATCCGGAAATGATGCCGGAAAGCTCCTCAAATGATCCCCTAATAGTCCCGAAATGACCGAAAACCATTCGGAAATTATGCCGGAAGGGACCCCAAATGATCCCGAATACCATACAGAAATGATGCCGGAAAATACCCCAAATGATCCCGAAAAAGTTCCGAAATGACCCCGAAGGGATCCCGGACGGATCCCGAAAACCATCCAGGAATTATGCCGAAAGGACCCCAAATGATCCGATACCAGCCGATAAAAAGTCCCGAAATAACCCCGACGGGATCCCGGACGGATCCTCAAAACCATATAGAAATGATGCCGGAAGGTACCCCAAATGATCCCGGAATAGTCCCGAAATGACCCTGGCAGGATCCCGTACGGATCCCGAAAACCATCCAGAAATGATGCCGAAAGGCTCCCTAATTATCCCGTATTAGTCCGAAAAGGTCCAGAAATGACCCCGACGGGATTCCTGACGGATCCCAAAAAGCATCCAGAAATAATGCCGAAAGGGTCCCCAAATGATTCCCGTATTAGTCGAGAAAAAGTCCTGAAATGACCCAGTCGGGATCCCGGATGGATCCTCAAAACCATATAGAAATGATGCCGGAAGGTAGCCCAAAGGATCCCGAAATAGTCCCGAAATGACCATGACGGGATCCCGTGACGGATCCCGAAAACCATCTATAAATGGTGCCGGTAGGTACCTCAAATGATCGCGAAATAGTACCGAAATGACCCCGACAGGATCCCGGACGAATCCCGAAAACCATCTAGAAATGATGCCGGAAGGTACCCCAAATGATCCCGAAATAGTCCCGAAATGACCCCGACGGGATCCCGGACGGATCCCGAAAACCATCCAGAAATGATGCCGAAAGCTGATGCCGAAAGCGTCCCCAAATAATCCTGTATTAGTCGAGAAAAATTCCCGAAATGACCCCGACGGGATCCCGGACGGATCCTAAAAACCATATAGAAATGATGCTGGAAGGTACCCCAAAGGATCCCGAAATAGTCCCGAAATGACCCTGACGGGATCCCGGACGGATCCCGAAGACCATCTAGAAATGGTGCCGGAAGGTACCTCAAATGATCCCGAAATAGTATCGAAATGACCCTGACGGGATACCGGACGGATCCCGAAAACCATCTAGAAATGATGCCGGAAGGTACCCCAAATGATCCCGAAATGACCCCGACGGGATCCCGGACGGATCCCGAAAACCATCCAGAAATGATGACGAAAGCGCCCCAAATGATCCTGTATTAGGCGAGAAAAAGTACCGAAATTACCCCGACGGGATCCCGGCCGGATCCAGAAAACCATCTAGAAATGAAGCCGGAAGGTACCTCAAATGATCGCGAAATTGTACCGAAATGACCCCGACGGGATCCCGGACGGATCCCGAAAACCATCGAGAAATGATGCCGGAAGCTACCCCAAATGATCCCGAAATAGTCCCGAAATGACCCTGACGGGATCCCGGACGGATCCCGAAAACCATCTAGAAATGGTGCCGGAAGGTACCTCAAATGATCGCGAAATAGTACCGAAATTACCCCGACGGGTTCCCGGACGAATCCCGAAAACCATCTAGAAATGATGCCGGAAGGTACCTCAAATGACCCCGAAATAGTCCCGAAATGACCCTGACGGGATCCCGGACGGATCCCGAAAACCATCTAGAAATGGTGCCGGAAGGGTCCCCAAATTATCCCATCTTAGTCGAGAAAAAGTTCCGAAATGACCCTGACGGGATCCCGGACGGATCCCGAAAACCATCTAGAAATGGTGCCGGAAGGTACCTCAAATGATCCCGAAATAGTACAGAAATGACCCTGACGGGATACCGGACAGACCCCGAAAACCATCTAGAAATGATGCCGGAAGGTACCCCAAATGATCCCGAAATAGTCCCGAAATGACCCCGACGGGATCCCGGACGGATCCCGAAAACCATCTAGAAATGGTGCCGGAAGGTACCTCAAATGATCCCGAAATAGTACCGAAATGACCCTGACCCGAAAACCATCTAGCAATGATCCCGGAAGGGTCTCGATATGACCCTAACGGGATTACAAATAGGGTGAAGCTAATTATAAAACCATGTTAATAAGGCAGCAGGCGCATTGGAGCGAATAAATAGTTACATAGAAACATACAGGTAAAGCTAATAAAAGCGTGCTAATAAAAACAATTGATTGAGGGTGGATGGCGGGAGTAGAGGAGAGGACCACTGATCGTTCCTCCAAAATTGTCTAGATCTCGATCTGTATGTACCAGATACCAAAAACTATTGATTTAGGAGAAAATTTATATTGAGTTATAACAATTTATAGATTTTACACCAGAGGGGGAGATAAAGGGGGGCGGGCGGAGGGTGTCACTACTTACTTTGTAAGCCCTCGACTTATTTGACCCCTTGAGTATGTGATATTGGTGAAGGCCAGTATACGTAAAGTTATAATGTGTAAAAGTTATTAAAAAAATAATTGCTCGAAGGGGTCGTGGGACCCCCACCCCTCTTTCCATGTTCGAAAAAACTTTCGCTAGTAGACTACTGTCTGTGACCCAAATTTCATCAAAATCCGTGTTACCATTCTGACGTGATTCAGTCGCAAAGACGAAAAAATATCATAATTAAATTATAACTGTTCCTAGGGGGCGGAGACCATGCCCCTTTTGAAATATATATAGCTAGTAGATCCTTCTAGACTATTGGCTATATGTGTGCAAAATTTCATCCAAATCGGTCCAGCCGTTCTTGCGTGATTGAGTCACAAAGACAAACGTCTGGACAAACATCCAAACATCTAAACATCCAAACATCCAAACTTTGCCATTTATAATATACTAGCCTTTACCCGCGGCCCCGT